>NC_059341.1:111268966-111571997 GCF_018350155.1 Leopardus geoffroyi
CATGTTGTCACAAATAGCTGGATCCCATCCTTTTTATGGCTGAGTAATATTCTGTATATACCACATCTTTATCCATTCATCTGTCAATGGACACTTAGGGTGCTTCCATATCTTGGCTGTTGTAAATAATGCTACAGTAAACACAGGAGTGCACATATCTTTTTGCATTAGTGTTTTCATCTTACAAATTCTGAATTTTGGGGGCGCCTGGGTGGCTCAGTTGGTTGGGCGGCTGACTTCGGCTCAGGTCATGATCTCGCAGTCCGTGAGTTCGAGCCCCGCGTCAGGCTCTGTGCTGACAGTTCAGAGCCTGGAGCCTGTTTCAGATTCTGTGTCTCCCTCTCTCTGACCCTCCCCTGTTCATGCTCTGTCTCTCCCTGTCTCAAAAATAAATAAAACATTAAAAAAAAATTAAAAAAAAAAACAAATTCTGAATTTTGATCTTTTCCCTGGCTAGGAATATGTGATTCAATAATCTGGTGAATCAGGGCAGCAGCAGTGAGCCACAGTTCCCAGTCAGACACATAGTCATGAGGGTAACTGACCATGCACTTACAACCATTCTGTACCCATATACCTATTGTGTTTTTCACTGTCTGTACAATATTTGATAACTTACATAAGATATTCAATACTTCATTATAAAATAGGCTTTGCATTAGATGATGTTGCCTAACTGTGGGCTAATGTAAGTGTTTGGAGCATATTTAAGGTAGGCAGGGCTAAGTTATAGTGTTCAGTAGGTTACATATATTAAGTACAGTGGGCTTATGATATTTTCAAATTATAATCCATCTACTGGGATGTAATCCTATCATAAATCAAGGAAGATCTATATTTGGAAATACTAAGAGTAAGTTCCTCCCATAATCATCCCCACATTCCTTTGGCTTCTCTTCTTTGTCTACTTAATATTTTTTATCTTTTGGCTCATAATTCAGGTTGTTCTGTGACAGAAAAAAAAATCCTTGTATAGACATTTGAAAATATCTGCTTGAGTTGTCCAATCAATAGAGGTCTTTCTGAGCTGTTCTAGATGTCGGGAATATGGTGGTGAACAAACAAAGCTCTATGAAATTTTGGTGTATCCTAAAAAAGCAGGACAGACTGCAAAAATAAATATGTGATGTGCTAATGGTGAAAACAAATGCTGTGGGGAAGAAGAAAACAGGGAAAGGATGACAAGTATGCTGCAGACATGGGGTTGGTTGCTATTTTAATAGGATAGTCAGGGAAGGTCTCTAATAAAGTAGCTTTTTAAAAAAATTTTAAGTTTATGTATTTTGAGAGAGACAGAGACAGCATGAGTCGGGGAGGGGAGAGATATAGGGAGAGAGAGAATCTCAAGCAGACTCCATGCTGCCAGCACAGAGCCCGGTGCAGGGCTCAAATTCATGAAACTGCAACATCATGACCCAAGCCGAAAACAAGAGTCACACCCTTAACTGACTGAGCCACCCAGGCACCCCTCTAATAAAATACTTATAAGCAGACACCCAAAGTAATAAACGGAGTTATATGGCTCTCCTGAGAAAGAATATTCCTAGAAAGGAAATAGCAAAGCCCTCAGGTGGGAACATGTTTGGAAAACCAATATGTCTGGAGCAAAACGAATGAGGGGAAGTGTCACAAAAGCTAAGGCTGGAGTTGGTACAGGGCATCATGTTGTTTCTTGTGAGGCACAAGAAGCCCATTTAGTTTTGTGCAGGAAGAAATGAGAAATCATTCTAAGGTTTCAAATATAAGAGTAAAATAATCTAATTTATGTTTTAAAATGATCACTGACTGTGGATGGGCAGGGGGTACCAGTCAGGAGGTCTGTTTCTAAAGAACTTTATTTACACAATTTGTTTATAATTCCTAACTAAATTTATGGATGATACATTAATTGTTATAGAATGAATGTTTGTATCCCTCCTGCATGCCAAGTTCATATGTTGAAACCCTAATGTCAGTATGATGGTATTTGGAAAGTGATGCCTGTGGGAGGTAATTAGGTCATAAGAATGGAGCCCTCATGAATGGGATTAGTGCCGATAAGAAGAGGCCAGAGAGGTACCTAGCTCTCTTCCTGTCATGTGAGAATACAAAAAGTCAGCTATGTAATACACAGGAGAGAACCTAACCAGAACCTAACCATTCTGGCATCCTCATCTCAGACTTCCAGCCTCTAGAACTATAAGAAATAAATGTTTGGGGCGCCTGGGTGGCGCAGTCGGTTAAGCGTCCGACTTCAGCCAGGTCACGATCTCGCAGTCCGGGAGTTCGAGCCCCGCGTCAGGCTCTGGGCTGATGGCTCAGAGCCTGGAGCCTGTTTCCGATTCTGTGTCTCCCTCTCTCTCTGCCCCTACCCCGTTCATGCTCTGTCTCTCTCTGTCCCAAAAATAAATAAACATTGAAAAAAAAATTTTTTTTTAAAAATAAATGTTTGATGTTTAAATTACCCAGTCTAGGGTAATTTGTTTTAGCAGTCCAAATGAAGACAGTAATTAATTTGTAATTCACAGAATGCAACAGACATTGATGGTTGTCTCCTCAGATCTGTCCTTCTTCCTTAGTGTATCTCTATGCTAATACCATACAAAGTAACACAGGTTGGATGGCCCAAATGGCAGAAATTTATTGTCTCAAAATTCTAGAGCCTAGAAGCCTAAAACCAAGGTATCAGCAGAAGTGGTTCCTTTTGAAGACTCTCCTTTGGCTTGTAAGGTGCTATTTATATGTATGTCTTTATATAGTCTTTCATCTATTTGTGTCTGTGTCCCAATTTTCTCTTCTTATAAGGACATCAGTCGTAACCCACCCAGATGGCCTCATTTTAACTTAATAACCTCCCTAAAGACTTATTTCCAAATATAGTCACATTCTGAGATACTGGGGGTTAGAACTTTAACATACAAGCTTCGGAGCCACACAGTTTAACCCATAACTTGAAGTAATAGAGTTGTGGCTAGAATAGAGCTACAATGTTATGGACTACATTTCCCAGCCTCCCTTGCAGGTAGACATGGACATTTAGCTAAAATCTCACCAGTGAAATGTGGACAGAAGTGATGAATTTCACTTCCACACTTCTAGCCAATCTCATAAAAAATTGCATAAAAGTACATTCCTCCATGCTTTCCTCTTTAGGCTAAAATGGTGACGAAGAGAGCAACCTTGGAAAATAAAAGGTTGAAGATGCTACAGTCTATGTCAGCTTGGGTTCCTGACTGTCAGTATGAAAAGACAAGGAACACCTAATGTAGATTGTAACAAGAGAGAGAATAAAATTGTCAATTCATTGAGCCATTAAATTATTATCGAATCCCTTGTTACTGTAGCTCACTGTACCTTAAATAACATACATACCATTATGACTGTCTACATAGTATCAACCAAAGGGAAATTTTAACATTAACCTTTAATTTGAGTAGAGTTATTAATATTGGAGCCAAGAGGATTTATGAGGTACATATAATCTAGAGTATAAACTTAAATTGTATTTTTAAAAATTATAATATGGTCATTTATCAATGTAACAAAGTTAATTCAACAAATTGGTGCCATTACCATGGGCCAAATTCAACACTAGACTCTGGTCGTAAACAATCCAACAAAGTCCATGAATACCACACCATCTTTGTCCTCAAGTTGCTCAAAATCCTGTGGTGGAAGCTATCAATAAACAAATTCTCTGATGTGTCACCTGCCCACAGAGGAGTGCATAAGATTTGTTTGGTTGGAGGATCTTGGGAAGCTACAAATTAGAGATGGCATTTGACCTGAACCTAGAAGAAATTGCAACAGGTTATTATTTAAGGATTCAAAGTAGAAAATACAAACCAATGTAGCTTATGAAAAATATGTGTAGGAGAAAATAAAGTATTTTAGATATTTATTGAATGAAAATAATTTCCATTAGTTCAAAATCGGTATAGAAGAAAAACCTTTATGAGAGAACCATTGCCAGTTTTCCTCTATGTAAGGTGAAAATCAGTATTAGAAAATGGGCTTAAACCTAATCAGGTAATTTGATTAGTCTTGAGGAAGACTCTCTGGACTGTCAGATGATAAAATACTAGCTCTGTTCCTAGAGAATGCTTAAGAGTGTAGACAAATCCCTGGGCTGGGGTGCATAGTTTTCATCCATCTTGAGGCAAGAATTTAGAACAGATGACATCTTGAGGTTGTTTCTTTGCCTAAGAAGAGTGAGGGGGAATACCATGGGATCCAAGAGTCTACTGCAGTAGCCACTTTACATGAACTATACAATTTAATTCTCATGAAAACCCTATTATTCCATTTTACTGGAGAAGGAACAGGTCCCCAAGAAGTTAAAAGTCCAAGCTCATGTAACTAGTAAGTGGAAGAAGTGGATTCAGTTTGGATCCCATGCCTACACTCTTTCCAATAAGTCTCCTACCTTGTTTTCTATAACCACCTGACTGTTGTGGGGACTACCTGAGTCCCCACTTGCTGCAGCTTAGTCCACAGAGCTCCATAATTAGCAGCTGAATGTCTAGGCTCTGGGTCTCAGATGTGTAGTTTTGAATCAAAGCTTCTTCTACTTCCACTGTGTAAATATGGGCATTATTTAAACTTTTTGCTCAGATTCCTCCTCTCCTCCTCCTCCTCCTCCTTCTTTTTCTTCTTCTCCTTCTTCTTCATCCTCATCATCATAAAATAAGTACTGCCTACTTAGAACAACCCCAACACATAGTAGGTACACAATATGTATCTCTTGGCTGTTAACACAACATAGAATTTTTTTTCTTTTGATAGCAACATTTAATTCTGCCAGTACTTTCTCAGTATGCAGTATTAACCATCACAATAAAAAGCAAGAGCTGGAACTCATTATGCACATAGCTATAAATATTTTTAAAGATTATTTTAAAGTTTATTGGCCCCAAATTAAATATTATGTGGGACTATAAACCATGGATATGTGATGTTAAGATAGGAAACCCTTAAGCTTTTGTCATTTTAACTCCTTGAGTACCACAGCTACTCTATTTATTAAAGACTACTGTTTCACGGGATTTAACTGAATTAATTTTCTTATATTTACTGTCCTATAGACAATCAAAATCCCAAGAATGGAGCAAGAGTTGATTCTGTCATTTACTATTTAGTTTGTTTTCATATCTCTGTTTTCTTTTTTTTTTTTTTTAACGTTTTTTTATTTATTTTTGAGACAGAGAGAGACAGAGCATGAACGGGGGAGGGGCAGAGAGAGAGGGAGACACATAATCGGAAGCAGGCTCCAGGCTCTGGGCCATCAGCCCAGAGCCCGCCGCGGGGCTCGAACTCATGGACCGCGAGATCGTGACCTGGCTGAAGTCGGACGCTTAACCGACTGCGCCACCCAGGCGCCCCTCATATCTCTGTTTTCTATGTCTTCATGACTCATCTCTTCCATCACCAGGGAACAATTCCAGGCTCCAAATCTTTATTTTCTCGCTCCTTCCTCCTCACTCAAGTCCTTTTATCCATGTGAATGTCCACATCTGTTCATCTTGTGTCTGGGCACTGCTTCATCGCTTTCTCCCTTATTTGTTAACTGTGCGTCTCTCACCCCAGAATATGCATACCATTCCCAAGATGAAACAGCAGACTAGATGGATTTAAAAATCTAATAAAAATTACTATAGTCCTTAGCTTTCAGTTCCAAAATCCAAAATGTTTCTTGTTTACTCTCTTAGCTAAGAACAAATCTGTTTGCCTTTGGCATTTTAGTAGTAATTTTAGATAGTCATGTATTTCTTCTTATCCTAAATGACCTTATAGTAAATGGAGTGCTAATAATAAGTATGCCAAGACCATAGGTATAAACAGGGCGACTCCAAATGCCATCTAATCCTGAAGTCTCCCTGACCATCCATATAGGAGATAATACTCCATGCTAAGAATTCTGTGTTCTGTTTCTAAGTCCTCCATTTCTCTTGGCTATTTGTGTCCTTGAGTTTTTAAATATATCATCTTTTAGCTACTGTATTTACATATGTATTTACATATCTGTGTGAGAGTGTTTATAACAGTGCTCTCTGTAGTAACCCCAGAGCGAAGACTACCCAAATTCCCATCAAGAGTAGATCACATAAATTATGATCTCTTCACACAATGGAACATTATACAGCCATGAGGATAAACAAACCATAACTTCACACAGTGATATGGGAGCCAGATACAAATTAGTGCATACTGTATGATTCCACTTATATAAAGTTCAGAAAGAGGCAAAACTAATTTCCGGCATTAGAAGTCATGAAAATGGATAAACGGGGCATGGAGAGACTTCAGTGTACCATGACAGAATGAATCGGGACTCTTCTGTGGGCTGGTTCAGTTTGTGAAACTTGGGATATCTCCTTATGCTATATATATCCTTGTGGTCTGTGCACTTTGAATATATATCTTGTACTTTGACAACATTTCAAAGATAGATCATGATAACATAATACATAGTTTTTATACATATATAAATATTCCTTTAAGAAAACTAGCATTCCTTGTTTTATCATATGGAGACCAGGCTTTTAACAGACAAATAGGGGAAACTGAAATTTTAACAGATTGAAAATCCTAACAGCAACAGTTACTAAATCTTGAAGGGAGCCCTCTTTAACTTATAAAATACAAAATTAGGCACAAGTTGAGTATTTGGAACAAAAAAATCACAAAATATGATAAACCATTTTTATAAATTGTCCCAAACACATTTATGAAACTTATTTTCCTACATGTTATAACTGCAAATTCTTTGCCTCTTTCTATGATATGCTTTGTAATATTTCCTACAGGGAGACTATAAAGATTTTTTCCCCTAATATAGTTGATCCAATTTTTTTTTAATTTAAAAGAGATCTCACACACAGACATTTGCTGAGTGTTGCATTGCTACAAACTTACGTTCTACAAATGCAGAAATTCTGATACATTTTATTTCTTGCAATTCCCACACAAATGAGTGGTGCTTTTATAATTTTATACCTGCATTATAAAATATATTGCCAACACCAGAGAACTTCTGTTTGACAAGGAATTTTTAAGAAGTCAATCTTCACTTGAGATTTTACTGAACAACCAGGAAGAATTTCCCATAGACTAACCTATTCTGTCATCACTGGCTATATTCTTGCAGACCCTGAGCACAGGGCATGTTTATAATGCAAACATCTTTGTGTTAAGATGCTAAGTGAGTCTACCCACCAGGCAAGAGGAGTATTCCTGGTTTTCCTGCATCAGGACGGCTAGCAAGAACTTAAATACAAACAGAAGTGTTAAATATATCCCACTGAACCCAAACTAAACGAATGCCCAATTCAACTTCCCTCTAGTTGGATCTCAAAAATGTCCATGATGGCTCCAGCACCCTCCACACAAGAAGTATGATAATGACTATGGTGGGGTGGAAAATAAGAGTGACCTCAACCACCTGCTGTTAATTACTGTCCTTCAGAAAATTTCGCAAAAACAAATGACCATATAAACCCCAGTGCTAACTCCTTTTCTGGTGCCTTGGAAGACATTGCTGCAAGCTTCATTTGCATCTGTGTAAACCTACCTCTGCTTCCTATTAGGCCTCACTGGTTGCATTTCGCTTCTTCTGGAAGTGAGCTCTTCATCTCTAATTACTGTCAAAACACTGCGCACATCTACAGTTGGCTCTTTTGTCAGCTGTGACTGTCTTCCCACAGTCAACGATCTACGTGGCATTATTGAAGTTTTTCCTTCAGTGACTTTTTATAGAATTTCATCTGCCTGCCCCTTGGATGTCCCATTTTAGATTAGCAGACAGCAGCTGGTGAGGTGTCTTGCTTTTGTTATCAACCATTGTTAGAAGATGGCCAGCTGAGCACAGTTGAGAGGCAGCCATTAAGCTTTGATACAGTCAGACTGGCTGTGCTTCAAGGCCTTAATGGTTTGCTCTTGCCATTTGGTGTAGATTTGATGCTAGTGAATAGCGTGAAGTCTCTATGGATACACATGCAACAGCAGTATTTTCAGTTTTCACTCTGGTTACACAATTCCAGATTCAATTCATCACTTGCCCAGACAGAACTGCTTTTATTTATTTGTGCTGACTCGTGACTCTATTTTATACCTTTAGAAAGTACTCAGAGCTTTTATTTCCCTTCACTCCATAATGTAGATTTACTCACTAATATGATATACATTTGTGCTTACCGTGGATTTTACAAGCACTTATCAGAAGAAGAATAATTACAGGGAGAAAATGTTTACTTAATAAATTAATTTCTGCCTTTTAGTGATACTCTGTTCTATCTTCTTTCTCTTCAGTCTAAAAATGTATTTGGTTATTTTAAATTAATATAAAGTTTTTTCATGCAGCACTGAAATTCATTTAAATTATCAACATTGGATTAAATAAAATGAATTTCTTTTATACTGGCACTCAGAGAATCTTTAAATTATTGAATATGTTGACAATGGCCATTGGAAGAAGCTTTTCAATTTCTAATTCTTCCTTTTGCTTAGTTGTACTAAACAAGCACTTGTACTCAGTATTGCGCACATATTTCATTTAATTATCATAACAAAACTTTAAGGAAGGCAATATTGTCTATGTCTTAAGGAAATTGAGCTTTAGACAAGGTATAAATTTTCCCAAATTCACATTAGAAATAACTGGTAGTTGTTTCCTTTGCTGTGCAGGATTTTATATCTCAATGAAATCCCAAAAGTGCATTTTTGCTTTTCTTTGTCAAGACTGCTCTGGCTATTCAGGATCTTTTATGGTTCCATACAAATTTTAGGATTTTTGTTCCAGCTCTGTGAAAAACGCTGGTGGTATTTTGATGGGGATTGCATTAAAAGTGTAGATTACTTTGAGGAGTGTAAACATTTTAACAATATTTGTTCAAATCCATGAGCATGAAATGTTTCTCCATTTCTTTGTGTCCTCTTCAATTTCTTTCATAAGTTTTCTATCGTTTGCAGAATGCAGATCTTTTACCTCTTTGCTGCTTCATTATTGGTGTATAGAAATGCAACAAATTTCTTTTTGTTGACTTTGTATCCTGCAACTTTCCTGAATTCGTGTATCAGTTCTAGCAATTTTTTGGTTGAGTCTTTTGGATTTTCTATAAAGAGTATCTTGTTATCTGCGAAGAATGCAAGTTTGACTTCCTCCTTGCTGATTTGGATGCCTTTTATTACTTTTTGTTGTCTGATTGCTGAGGTTAGGACTTCCAGTGCTATGTGAAAATAATAGTGGTGAGAGTGGACATCCCTGTCTCGTTCCTAAATGTAGAGGAAAAGCTCTTAGTTTTTCCCCAATGAGGGTGATATTAGCTGTGGGTCTTTCATACATGGCCCTTATAATGTTGAGGTATGTTCCCTCTGTCTCTACTTTGTTGAGGGTTTTTATCAAGAATGGATGCTGTATTTTGTCAAATGTTTTTTTCTGCATCTCTTGAGAGAATTGTGTGATTCTTATCCTTTCTTTTATTAATGTGGTGTATCACGCTGATCTATTTGTGAATATTGAACCACCTTTGCAGCCCAGAATAAATCCCACTTGATCGTGATGAATGATTTTTTTAGCATACTGTTGAATTCGATTTGTTAGTATTTTGTTGAGAATTTTTGCATCCATGGAAATAATTTTTAAAAAAAAGCAAAAGGCAACCTATACAAAAGGAGAAGATATTTGCAAATGACATATCTAAAAAAGGATTAGTATCCAAAATCTATAAAGAGGTTATTAAACTCAACACCCCAAAACCAAATAATCCAGTTAAAAAAAGACATGAAGGCATGAATGGCAGAAGACATGAATAAACATTTTCCCAAAGAAGACATACAGAAGGCAAACAGACACATGAAAAGATGCTCAACATCACTCATCATCAGGGAAATACAAATCAAAACCATGATGAGATATCACCTCACACCTGTCAAAACGGCTAAAATTAGCAACACAGGAAACAACAGCTATTGGCAGAGGCCAAGAAAGGGGAATTCTCTTACACTGTTGGTGAGAATGCAAACTGGTGCAGCCACTTTGGAAACCAGTGTGGAGGTTCCTCAAAGAGTTAAAAATAGAACTACCCTATAACCCAGCAATTACATTACTAGGTATTTATCCAAAGGATATAAAAATGCTGACTCAAAGGGGCACATGCACCCCAGTGTTTATAGCAAAGCTATCAACAATAGCCAAATTATAGAAAGAGCCCAAATGTCCGTAGACTGGTGAATGGATAAAGAAGATGTGGTATATATATATACAATGAAATACTACTTGGTGATCAAAAAGAATGAAATATTGCCATTTGCAACAACATGGATGATGCTAGAATGTATTCTGTTAAGCAAAATATATCAATCAGAGAAAGACAAATACCACAGGATTTCACTCATTTATGGAACTTAAGAAATAAAACAAATGAACATAGGGAAAGGGGAAAAAAAGGAGACAGGGAGGCAAACCATAAGAGGTTCTTAGCTACAGAGAGCAAACTGAGTGTTGATGGAAGGAGGTGGGTGGGAGATGAGCTAAATGCGTGATGGGTATTAAGGAGGGCACTTGTTGTGATGACTACTGGGTGTTATATGTAAGTGAAGACTTACTAAATTCTACTGAAACTAATATTACACTACATGTTAATTAGAATTTAAATAAAAACTTGAAAGAATTAAAAAAAAAGAAATACTGGTGGATCTGATATTCAAACCTGAGTCTGCTAACAGAAAGCTATTGTTCATAACTACTACTTATCTTTTAGAGTTCGTAGTATGGTAAGCAGAAAGAAACCAGAAATAAAAAATTATTGTTTTTAACAATCTTCTCAAATCTAGAATGAATGGGAATTTTATTCCTATGTTTGGACAACTGAAAAATGTTAATTTATCATTTCCCAATCTGAAAAGCAATCCCATCCTCATAATATTAAGCATGCCTTGAGTTACTATTCAATTGGGCTGTACTTTTTAGTAAATTTATTTTATTTTGGCCATTCTGATACCTATTATGCACTTTTAGTCAAACACGGTCACATGCCTAAGCATTTGTTTAAACGAAGTGTTCCTGGCCTCATCACAAACCTACAGAATCAAACTCACTTGTGCTAGGGTCAAGAAATCTGCATTTTTACACTAACAATTAGATTGTGATTCTGAAGAGCACTAAAGTTGGTCTTCAGAAGAGTTCCCCATGTATTTGCTGTAGCTCATATTTTTGGACTACTCATTTATATGTTTCTTTAACATTTTGCTTTTTTGAGAAAGGCTCCTCTGGTAGTAATTAAGCTTGTCCACAAAAATTCTGGCTTTTCTCTGCCAAAGCACAAGATAAGATTGCATTTCCCTGAACCCTTGAAATCAGATGTAGCCATGTGACTTCCTTTGGCCAATGGAAATGATTGGAAGTCATGTGTTCTCCCTTCCCTGACTCCAGGAACCATATACACTCTAGACAGTGGAGGCTTTGTCCACTGCATTCCTGCATGGATATAAGGTGAAGTAGAGCCCCAAGCTGATCCACAATAGACCTGGAAAAATGGAAGACTAGCAGGATATTAGTTATTTTCCAGTATCATTCTGAATTTATACCTTAGTCATAAAAACACCAATCCTCTTTGTCAGTCACTTTACTTTTCAGCTAGAAGATTAAAATTTCCAGTCCACATTTTGGCTAGATAGAGTTATTATGTTAAATACTGGCCATCAGATATAGGTGGAAATTATATTTTGTTGCTAGCAAGTATCTTTAAAAAGAGGTGCTCTCACCTTCTTTCCTCCTTCAGGCTTCCTGGAATGCAAATACAAAGACTGACGCTCCAGCAGCTTTCTTGGGTTATGAGGTGAGTTTTAAAATGCAAGCCACATTCAACAGAATAAAAAAGGTAGAGGAGCCCGGGTGTGTAAAAATGTGAACCCTCCATATTTTGCTGAAAAGCCTACCCCTGGGTTTATTTTTATGAATGAGAAATAAACCTGTATGAGTCACTATTTTCAGATCATTATTTCCTACCACTGAATCTTATTTTCGCTGGCACGAAGCATTATATCTACTTGTAATTACTTATAAGCCAGGACTGTACCACTGACTAACTTTATCAATTGGGGCAACATCCTTCATAAATCTAGGCATTTTTCCTCACTTTAAAACAAAGAAGTCATAGTGAGTACTACAGCTTAATCAGTGTAGATGAGATAATGCAGGCATTGCAGGTTACATGCCTTCCAAGTGGGACAGGATTCCATGCGTGTCGGCCAGGTGTTTCAAATGATATTCTGCATTTTCTGGGCCACTTTGCTAGCTCAACCACAGTCAGTACAGTGTTGGTCAGCATCCTGTCAAGATAGATGGAGTTTATGAAGGATTGCCAGCCTTACTCTCAAAAACAGCTGGAGGAGTGATTTTGAACTCACCAAAGTGATTGAACTCACCAAAGATCCATACACATTTCCTACAGGAACTTCAAACTAGCTGATGAGCACATTTATTTTGGCACTTATTTATTTAATGTAAATCATACTGATCAACTTCAAATGAAGCCTTGCTGTTTTGTGGAACTTCTCTAATCAGCAGAATTCTGCTGTTGGAAGGAGACTTAGAAGTGTCTGAGCTCAATAAGTGGATTTTACATTAGAGGAAAATAAGCTTCAGAGAGCAGACACGACTAATCAAGAGCCACCTAGCTAAGCTCAGGTTAGAAGACAGAGCTCCTGACTCTCAATCCATGTGTTTTTTCTAAACTAAGCTTCCCCAAAGGCCACTGCATTCTCCTTGCCTCTCCTTGAACTTTCATCTTAGCTCAATAATACATACTCACTCAGCAATTAGCTGACATCTTTCAAGCTGAGTCTGAGTTTTGTGTCTCTTTTTTGTGTCTTATCTCAATTACCTCTCCAGCATTAAAAAAAAAAAAAAAGTGTCCCCTCTTGATGTTTTTTCCTGAATTCCTGAAGCAAATAGTCTCTTTAATCATTTGGGCATCTATACTCTCTCCCAGCCAATTACCTGCCTCTTCTTATAAATATGCCTAGTTCTTTCCTATCTTTACATAATCTACAGCTTGTAATGTTTTAAACAGAATTTATTGGATCATCTGAGCTTTCTAATTCATTTTCTAGGCAGTTTAGTTCAGAGATTTTATTCAAGATCTTCTATCACTTCATTAGTTTACCTTTTCTTTTCCATTGTTCGTTATTCTCTGTCTCTCCCTTTTCCTCCTTACCACATTTCCTGTTGTTAACATAAAATATATTTGAATACCCAATAGCTGGCATAGTGCCTGGCATATGTGGAATATTCTGTAAATGTTTTGAATAAATAAATACTAAATGGTTTTAAAGATCACGATAACCACTAGGAAATCTTACTGTTCATTAAATATCCTTCAGGTGGAACCATGGCTCTCTATACAAACATACATGTGAATATACACACCAAAGTGGAGCTCAGTAGCATATATTATGTGTTGACTGTGTACCTGTCTCTGTTTTAAGAACTGTAGATGGTATTGCCTCACTTAATAATTAATAATAATAATAATAATAATAATAATAACAATAACAATAATAGCAAATACAGAGAGTGTTCAGGATGTGGCAGGTACCGTTCAGATCACTTGAATATGTATTCATTTATTTATCCTCACAAGAACTCTATGAGGTAGGTACTTTATTACCCTAATAGAGGCATAAAGAGAAATAGCTTCTGCCTTCACACAGCAAGGGAGTAGCAAGCAGAGTAAGAATTTGAACTTAGATGTTCTGACTCCAGAATCTATAATCTTAGGCCCTCACACTATAATGCTTATTACTGAAGATCTTACAAGTAGAGTTGATACCTCACAAAAAAATATACTCTACCATCTATCCAAGGCACCATTCCCAAAACACCTCCCTTGCCAGCTCGCATAAGTGACTGAAATGCTTATTATTTAGTCATAATCTTTACAGAAGGTACTTGAAGAACTAGAAAACAAAAAACACAAATGCGTCATATGGGTAAGTGACATAAAGCTCTAACCAACCATTAATATTTTAGCATGATATAGTTTATCAGATAAATCTAACTGATCCTTGACACTCTTTTTTTATGTTTTTAATTTAATGTTTTTAATATAATTGATTGTCAAATTGGCTGACATACAGTGTGTACAGCATGCTCTTTGTTTTGAGAGTAGATTCCCATGATTCATTGCTTACAGGCAACACCCAGTGCTCATCCCAACAAGTGCCCTCCTCAATGCCCATAACCCACTGACAGACTCCTGAGAAAATAGAATAAGATAGCACATTGAATTTTGAGATGTTGGGGAAGATAAAATCATGAAATGTTGAAAGAGTAGGAAAGAAAGACCAAGTAGGATGGTTACACTACAGGATATTTAAAGAAAAGGGAGAAAAGACAGATCAGAAATTTGGACAAAATAAAAAGGATTTAAATGTGCTACCACCAAAGTATTCTGTGCTGCTTTGCCAATCCTATCTCACCTGAAAGTGCCTGATTTTGAGTATATGTATTTTATGTTAGATTCCATATCTCACATGGAATCATATCTTTGGGATCAGCAATTTCTTTTAGGTCTGGCTGGATATTTTAAAAGGTATTATTAATAGGTATAATTTAGACAGATTTTTGTTACCTGGAAGAATAAGCTCCAATTTTATAGTATGGGAAAGCTGAATCTAGTATATAGGACTTAGCTTCAGCAATTTTTGTTAACATCAAAGTTTGTCCATATACTGAGGTGCTCCTGTGAGAATCAAAATTTTGCTTCAAGATATATAGCCTTTGAACTAGGTATTCCTGGGTAATAGGCAACCTCTAGTCTTATTTCATACCTGCCAACTCTGTGCCTTTTAACCATTTAATAAAGAATAATTGGTTTTAAAAAAAAATTTTTTTTCAACGTTTATTTTTGGGACAGAGAGAGACAGAGCATGAACGGGGGAGGGGCAGAGAGAGAGGGAGACACAGAATCGGAAACAGGCTCCAGGCTCTGAGCCATCAGCCCAGAGCCTGACGTGGGGCTCGAACTCCCGGACTGCGAGATCGTGACCTGGCTGAAGTCGGACGCTTAACCGACTGCACCACCCAGGCGCCCCAAGAATAATTGGTTTAAGCAAATGTTTAAGTAATCCCTTGTGTATGAAACTTCATATTACATATGTAGAAAAGATATATAGCATTATTTGTTATTAATTTTGATCTTAGCCTTTCAATCAGAAAATCCCTTTTGACAGATGAACATAAGGGAAGGGAAGCAAAAATAATATAAAAACAGGGAGGGGGACAAAACATAGAAGACTCTGAAATACAGAGAACAAACAGAGGGATGCTGGAGGAGTTGTGAGATGGGGAATGGGCTAAACTGGTAAAGGGCATTAAGGAATCTACTCCTGAAATCAGTGTTGCACCATATGCTAACTAACTTGAATGTAAATTAAACAATAAATAAATTTCAAAAAGAAAGAAAAAATCCCTTTTGTTTTCTCAATCTGATGAGATTCTACATGTGCATTAGACATGAATTATTCATTTTTGCGAGCAGTTCACTGGTTCAATAAGTCATTAATCTGAATAAAGAACTAAAAATTTAAACCTCCTGAATCTGTATGACATTTATACCGAAAAAGAAAAGTTCTTAAGTGAATAGTAGCAAATTCCATGTATTTGGAAGAGTGATTGTATCAAATATTTCTCTAATCCGTTAGATTTTAATTTTTTTTAAGGTTTATTCATTTTTCAGAGACAGAACGTGAACGGGGGAGGGGCAGAATGAGAGGGAGACACGGAATCTAAAACAGGCTCCAGGCTCTGAGCTGTCATCACAGTGCCCAATGCCGGGCTGAGCTCACAGAGGGCGAGATCGTGACCTGAGCTGAAGTCTGACGCTTAACCACTGAGCCACCCAGGCACCCCTTTAATCTGTTAGGTTTTAAAACAATTTAAAGTTATACAAGAGTTTGCCTACATAGTCAACCTTAGGCAGCAGAACTTTCCCTGGAAGCCTCAGTCAGGAAATAGGCTTGTGTTTCCTTTCCACTGGCGTATCTTATCTAGCTGGTTAGAGGAAATATCACTAGTGCCAGGGACCAGCAACTGGATATCCCAGCAAGACAGTCTCCAAGAGACCCACAGAAGCATTTCACTAAAGAAGCAGATTGTCATCTGACATGTCCAGAAGACACCAACACTTGATTATAGTCAAACAAGTCCAGTAAGAACTTGTCCATCCGCTTATATCTCGTCCTTCCCCCTGCTCCAACATTGGAGGCCCCTGGCTAAGAGAAATGAATAGAAGAGCAAAGTGAAGAGATGAAGACGGTGACAACTCCACTGTGCAGGCTGGAGTAAGTTGAGGAAGGGACAAAGACCTAAAGCAGATAAGAACAAGGAATTTACGTTTTAATTATGGGCTGAACTGCACTTGTAATTATATTAAAAAATGAGATGATGTTTTCACACCCGATAGGCTCCTGAAAGCTCTGGCATTCTCTGGGGATTTTATCAAGGATAAGAAAGAATGAGCTAAGAGAGTAAGTTTAACGGAGGATATAGAGAAACACTAAAGTTGCCTTCCACTTGAGCCCTTCTGAGTGTAACTCAATAAACTAGTTAGAAATTTAGAAGGAAGAGAGCTGAAACTCTATAGTTATATTTAAAAAACCAGCCTCTAAAACATTGCAATGTTTGTGATCTGAAAACAGTCAAGCGTGAGACCAAAACATATCAAAGAGTATATTGGTGTTTGTGTCCCGCTGCTGCCATAACAAATTTAGTGACAGAAGCAATATAAATTTATGATCTCACAGTAGGTTAGAAGTCTGATGGCTCATCTGATTCCTCTGCTCCAGTTTCACAAATCTGAAATCAAGGTGTTGGCAGAGCTGTGTTCCTCACTGGAGGCTCTAGGATGGAATTCAGTTTCTTGTTTTAGGAATTAAATATTTGTTTTCTTACTGGCTGTTTGCTGAAGGCCATTCTCAGTTTCTAAAGAATGCCTCATTGCTTGGCTGGTGGCCATCTTTCTCCATCTTCAAAGCCAGAAATATTAGGGCAAGTCTTTCTCATGACTCAAATATCTCCTGTGCTTCTATCACCACACCTCTCTGTCTGCAGCTAGAAAGGTTCTCTGCTTTTAAGGACTGTAGTGATTACATTGGGCCCATCTAGATAATCCAGAATAATCTCTTCATCTCAAGGTCCATATTCTTAATTGTATCTGCAAAGTCCCTTTTGCTGTCTAAGGTAACATAGGTTGCAAGAATAAGAGTATGGACATCTTTAGGAAGCCATTATTCTACCTACCACAGTGTTAATGCCCTGACAGCCTTCATTTCCATGAAGAAGTAAATGATTATGTCATCCCTGGAGAGCAAAGTAGGCAGTGGTGTAATATGAAGAGTAAGATTTAGAATAGCTATGATGAGGGGTAAGAATAGGAGTAAATTAAGAATTGTTAAAAAAAAAAAAACTGTGGAGGGGATAAGGGATTAAATGAGGACTAAGTACCTTTTGGCAACACGCCATGTAGAACTAGGAATCATGCAATTATTACACGTGCTGATCTGAGAAAGCATCATTAACTTAAAATTATATATACTTGCTCTTCTTAGGGAATTCATTTGTATCTGAGTAATTTGCATCATGAATTCTTAGTTTTTCTTAAATGGTCACACTCATTAACTTTCAATTAATACATAGCTATGGCTACTGACGTACAGAAGTAATCCTATTTTCCATCTGATAACCAGCACATTGATTTTCAGCAGAAGGAGAAATAATACCAAGAGTCGGGGGAGAACATAAGGTGGAGTTAGAATCCTCTGAATCTCTAGGAGATTTACAAGGTTGAAAAATTATGTTCAGTACATAGGTTAATATCATATTTTGGGAAAGGAAAAATGATTATAAAATTTAAAATATGGAATATAGACTGGAGAGCAATCGAGATTCTTACATTTATATAAAAAAGGATTTTTTTTTTAATTGAAAAACAGTGATTTAGAGAAGACCCTGTAGCTTTCATTAACTTTTGTTTATTTGGCTAGGAATGTACAGGTCTCCGTGTTGAGTCTGGATCAGCAGCCTAAGATCACTCTTTCCTGAAGTTTAGAGTGTGTGTGTGCATGTGGGTATGTTTGCTCATTGCTACTGCTTTTATTTTTTTTAATTTTCTGGAGCCACAGTCTTTTGTTTGGCCACAAGTCATAATCGGGCCTAACTTATGATTGCCTTTGTCCACCCCAACAGGTTTTCCTAAATTCAGACTGGCACAGTATGCAGCTAATACTAGAAGTTTCTTTGATCTCAACTACCTTGTCCCAGTGGTTATAGTTTGATCAATAATAGCTGACTATGGAAAAAGCGAACTAAGAAGGGCAATACACTCAAAGTTCAATGTGATACACCATTGAAAACTGGGCAAGGACCCCAATCATCAGGTGCACATCATGGCAATGGAAAGGTGAAAATGCTGGAGTTGTCTAAAATAGCAACCCTATGTGATAGTCAGAAGCAATAGCTTTATAAGACAGTTCTCTCTTATTATACTCTATGAAAATATAAATTAAAGATGTTATAAATATGTTGAGAACTAAAAAAAATAAAACAGTGCTGCCATCATGGTAAGGAAAACAATGTAGTCCCCCAAACTCTCCTCACTTCCCAGATGAGGATTAAAATGGTAACCTCAGTTTATTAAGCATATCTCAATATTACAAGTTGAATTTCTTTTTTTTTTTTTTTTAATTTTTTTTTTCAACGTTTATTTATTTTTGGGACAGAGAGAGACAGAGCATGAACGGGGGAGGGGCAGAGAGAGAGGGAGACACAGAATCGGAAACAGGCTCCAGGCTCTGAGCCATCAGCCCAGAGCCCGACGCGGGGCTCGAACTCCCAGACCGCGAGATCGTGACCTGGCTGAAGTCGGACGCTTAACTGACTGCACCACCCAGGCGCCCCACAAGTTGAATTTCTAGTTAGATTTTTATCTTTATTGGAGAAATAATCTCTCCTCCTTCATCTTCTCCTTCTCTTTCTTTCTCTTCCTGAAACGTTCAGTCCTAAAGCCATTAAGTGGGGTTGATCAAGATAGATGTTAATTCTTTATGCCAGAGTGAGGGGAGCTACAATGGCTCAGTATCAGAGTACAAGAAAATGAGGAGGATTTCCTCATGGAGAGAGAGCCCGATGCAAAGGGCCAGAGCCCAAGCAGGAGAGATTACATCACACAGGAGGGCATCCCAGAATAGGGTATCAGAGCATGAACAATTTGAGAAGGTGTCCATGTGGGGAGTGCTCAGGCATTTAATGCCAGAGGCTAGGTGGGAGTGTCAGACATGGTATAAGTGGTCAGAGCCTAGGTGGGATGAGGAAGGCATTCACATGGCAGAACAACTCAATTTAGGTGCATCAGAATTTGGGTGAGGTAAAAATTAAAAAAAAAAAAAGGTGTCTACTTGTGCAGGCAGCCTAGCATGGGGATATTGGAACCAGCTGACATTATAGACTGTCCATGCAGGTGTCAGGAGCAGACAGATCTTGTTTCAGGACCTAAGTAGGATGAGGGAATATCCTTACAGGAAAGTATTGCAGCCCAACAAGGTGAGGAAGCTTCCCTGATGAGAGGGGTGTCAGAACCCAGGTAGGTGAGCAGAGTGTCCATACAGGGATGGGGTCTGGTACAATGAATCAGAGCTCAAAAGGGGTGAAGAATGTATCCATGTGGGGAAGAGGGTAGAGGAGCAATGGGAGATATTACTGAGGCACTGAACAAATAAGTAAATGCACGAAGATAATGGAAGCCACATTTCTCACCTTTGTAGAGGGGAATTCCAAATATGGGGAAAAAAATAAACTAGAAGGAGCTCTGTCTTGTTGGCTTGGAATTTGATATATTAATGTGAACTCATGGTTTTCAACATATGTAGATAAAGAAATACTTAGGTTTTAATGTAGGTGTGTGCATACATGCATGTTGCTAGGGCTGAGTAGCAACTATATTTCATAGGCTCAAAGACACTTAAGAGCTGCACCTTGATTTCTAAATACACCCTTCAGTATATGATTGACTCCAAGGCTGAGGCAGGGAAAAGGACAAAATAATTCTGGGACATCTGTTTGTGCCAGAAAGTGCTGAAAGAGTGATGTGGGCACATTAAAAGGAGAGAAAAGCCAGTTTGAAGGGTCTCACACTGGGCAAATGGGGGACAATTTGAACATAAAATACCAGTTACAGTATAAATCTTGAATAAAATAGGAAACCATGAATCCATACTCTTAGATATCAACAGTCTCAAAGTAACTCTTGATAGAATGCCTATGAATGACAAAGGAAAAATTGGAAATTCTACAGTGGAGAATTCTGTAAGCTACCATCTTAGCCAGGTGATCAGAGAACATGATCAGCAAGGTGACAAGTTGAATTGTATATCACCTGATAGGTTGCAATGAGAAGAACACATTTCTTTTTTACTATTCTTACCACTTACACACAATCTGACTCTAATCATAAGGAAACGCTGGAATAACCCAAACTCAGAGTAATTCTACAAAATATCTAACCCGTAATCTTCAAAAGTGTCAAAGTCATGAAAGTTGAGGAAAGGCTGAGGAACTGTTCCAGATTTAGGAGTCAGGAAAAGTGACATTGAACTGCAAAGTGTGATTCTGAACTGGATCCTCTGCTCTTTAGGAGATTGTTAGGACAATCAGTGAAATTGAATGGATTAACTAGTAATGGTGTATCATTGTTAATTGCCTGATTTTAATGGCTCTATTGTGATTTTGTGGAAGAATGTCCCTGTTTGTAAGAATTACACACCGTATTAGTTTCCTAGGGTTGCTGAATTAAATTGTCATAAACTGGGTGGTGTAAAAAAATTTACTGGTGGTGTAAATTTATTCTTTCACGGTTTTGGAGGCCACAAGTCTGAAATCAGGATGTCAGTAGGATTGGTTCCTTCTGAAGATTCTGAAGAAGAATCCATTCCAAGCCTCTCCCTTCAATTCCCATGGCTCCTGCAATCCTTGGCATCCCTTGGCTTATAGATGCATCACTCCAATCTCTACCTCCATCCTTACTTGGCTTTTGCCTGTGCCTCTCTTTTGTATCTGTGTCTCTCCAATCTCCCTGTCTCTTGTTTTATCATGAACACTATTCATGGAATTTAGGTTTCACCTTTAATCAAGAGTGATCCCATCTCAAGATCTTTTACTTAGTTATATCTGCGAAGACCCTATTTTTGAAGAAAGTCACATTCATGGGTACTAGAGGTTAAGACTGGACCAATTTTTTTGGAGGGGGTCACTATTCAAACCACTGACACACACTAAAGGATTAGGGGGTGATCAGGACATCATGTTGGCAAATTATTCTCAAATGGTTTGGGACAAAAGTTATTTGTATTGTACTTGTGATCTTTTTATAAGTTGAGGCTGCTGCAAAATTAGAAACAAAGTAGAGGAATAAACTCTCTTGAACTAGTTTAGTAACAAATAAGACTGACTATACTGAGTTTGTCTGGGTGTGAGCTCCACCATTTACTGTGTGAATTTGTGCACGTCACTAAACCCATTTCAACTTCAGTTCTTTTGTCTACAATGGGAATAGTAGTACTTTATAGATTTGTGAGGATTGAGACAACAGTTGTAAATAGCTTAGCAAAGTGCTCACCACTTAGTAAACAGTTAATAAAAGTTAATATTATTACCTTTTTAACATCATAAATATCGTTAGAATGATCTAACATTTTCTTTTATGCAATAACTGAAGGTCAGAGATGTGCTTTCAGCCTGATTAAAAATTCCTGAATTGAGTAGGTCGGTAAGACTTGTCCTTTCCATACTAGTTTACCAAAGCCATATATTCTTGCTCTCTGCTTGTAGCTGCAATCAATTGTGTCAAACTATTATGTGTTGAATTTGTGGGGTTTTGATCTTTAAACGTCTTAATATAGACATTCAAAGATCTGGAAATTCTCAGAAGTCCAGCCTTATTATCATGGTTAAGTATCTCTGTCTGTGTTGGTTGTGGTGTCATTTAGGAGTACATTCAGCTACAAGGAACATAAAGCAAAAGCAGAGTTTGCTATAACCATTCATCTCAGATAACATGAGATAAAGAGGGAGGCAGCCCAAAGCAGCAAGACAGTTCACTGATGTCGGCAAGGACAATCACAGGCATATTAGCTTCCATTCTTTACTGTCTTATTGTCACAAGATGGTTACAGGATGTTGAGGTTTTATATCACTACAAGCATGAAGAGAGGGGCACAGATCATAGAGCACACCAACTGAGTCTGTCTTTTTTTTTTTAAAGACAGCACAATTTCTCAGAAGCTTCTGTTCACCACACCATTCTTCTATCACTTTGATCAGAACTGATTCACATGATGCCCCAGAAATAAATCACTGATGGGGCAGGAGAAGTGAGAAGAGGGATGGTATTACTATAATTAATTCAGGTCATTTTTTAGTCATCTTCCAAAACTGGGACAGGCACCAGCTTTCTCAGTAGGACCAACCATGTATGTTAGCTGAACACACCAGGGTTCTATTAGCAGGGAAGAGGAGGGAGGCATGTAGGGAGGCATGTAGGTGTATAGGCAATGGATGGTTTCTGTCATAATTGGCCACAGCTGTTTGCCAATTACATTAAAATGTAACATATCAGTCTATCACCAGATCCTTCTGAAAATACCAACCTAAGATATAGTAGTAAAATATAATTCTGACTTGCTTACCATTTAAGTGATTATAAAATACAGGTTTTTTATATATTAGCATATTTTTGGGGTATGAATATAAAGTAGGAGCACATAAAATCCCTTTTTTTTATTGAAGATGCAGTAAAATCTATTGTTAGTCCCAGATTGTTATTAAATACTCTCAATCTTGGAAAGCAGAAAGAGTTTTCCACTGCATGAGTCAGATGAAATTCAATATAAAATCCTTTTCTTAATTTTTTATTGTTTTATGTGTTTATTATTGAGAGAGAGAGTGTGTGTCAGCAGGGGAGGAGCAGAGGGAGAGAGGGAGACACAAAATCCAAAGCAAGCAGTCTCCAGGCTCTGAGCTGTCAGCACAGAGACTGATGCAGGGCTGGAACCCTCAAACCATGAGATCAGGACCTGAGCTGAAGTTGGACACCTAATCTACTGAGCCATCCAGGCTTCCCTCGATATAAAATCCTTAAGGAACACAGGGGATCGTGTTTCTGTCTTCATGATCTGGGAAAGACCTAAAATAAGTACAATACAAATCCAAAAACTATGAATATGATCTTATAAAGATCATCTAGTCCTCCTCTTTGCAGTTATGAAAGGACTAGACCCAGAGGGAGAAGGTTAGGCATGTTGCCAGAGGTTCCTCAATTGTTAGGGGATGTGGAACTAGATCTCAGACCTCTTTACCCCAATCTAGTGTTCTTTTATCTGTATCCCTATGAGGCTGAGAAAGCCCAATAATCTGGAAAAAGTAATATGTAGTGAGTTGTCTTGATTTTTGTTGAGAAGAGACAGAAAATTAGAGAAATTTCCTGGATAGTCCAACCTCCTAGCTAGGAAGAGAGGACCAGAGCTGAAGGATTTTTACATCATAAACAGAGAGAGAAAGAACATAGATATGAATGTTTGGTTTTATGCAACCAGCAAGTCTGTTAAAATTCTAAACTTGTCTCTTCCCTCCCTCCCTCTCCCCACCTCCATGTATTTATTGAACACCTATTTTCTATCTGGCACAATAGGGTATAAGACGAAGTCCTATCTTCCGTACAAACTAGGTTTTCAAATCTGCCTCAGGATTGTACCCATGATCACAAAGAATCAAAATTGTGGTTCACAGTCCACTAGGAATCAGCTGTATCACCATAGTCCAATGCAACTAGTTTTGCCTCCAAAACTAGAATGAATTTTTGATTTCTCAGATTAGCGCTGGATGAAGTAGTTGTCTTTGGTTTATGGGCCATGGTTGTTAACAAATGCTATCTTTACAAACTCACATCATGCTCATTGTTGTGAAGCACATGCACAGTAAGACAGAAGTCAAGGCAGATTTTGAGGATTAAATACCAGCATCCAATCTCCCATCTCAAATTCAATCTGAGGCCTGTGTTTATTGAAGAGAATAGTGTACAGAATCACTATTTTTTGGTCTTTTTTCTTTGTAAATTCTTCTTAATAAAATATACATAGTTAAATGTGTATACATGCCACTGCTAAATATAAACTAGTGTGTATGACTGAAAATATAACTCAATAGCTTGTGGGTTGCTAAAAACAAGTGTGAATTTAGATCTGGAAGAAGAAAAGGTAATAAGCAATTAGTCAGTAAATGATTGCTTAGAGATCTATGGGAAGAGGTGATCATTTATTAGGAGAAGAGAACTAATGAGGTGCGTCTCCTCCCTGCCAATGTTTTACAGATCTTTCTTCTTTTAAGCCTCATAAAAATTGCATGAAGTAACTTTTATTATCTCCAATGGAACAAAAATAGAACCAATTCAAGGAAATTCTCCAAGTTGGTAAGTGGTAGAGCCCAGATTTGAACCTAGCTTTGTATGACTCTGAAATTTGTGTTCTTAAGACAACAGCACAGCATCCTATTCCCCAACAAGACAGTATAACTTAAGATCCAATACACGAGATTTCCTTCTTTTATGTAGAGACATGGGAGAAATATCTTTCTTTGTCTCTAGCCAGGAATAACATTTTAAGAGCCTTCTGAGCAAATGGTATGTTTTAAATTGAGGATATTCTGAGTATATCTTTGCATTCTGAGATTCCTGTTACAATCCTTAGCATCAAATTTGTGGACCATCAATAACAAGCTAGAAGATCTACTCTATGCAAATTTTTTATTCAAATCTCACTCCTGCCTTCGTGTTAACTTTTCCTTTCCTCTGTGCTGTGTCCCACTTTCATATGCAATTATTTTATGGTGGTTTATTTTATTTCATTGTTATGGAGTAATTGCTTTAAACTCTGCCTGTAACAAGGCATGAGCTCAAGAGTGAAGTAAAAACCCAAATATAAGATCATTAATAGGCAGAACATGACTTTAAGAATGAAGGAGTAATGTAACAATAAGCTCATAAAGTATAGAAGTGTATTTACCAACTTAATTTCCTTGCAATTTTCTTCATTGTTGTGATATTAACCAAAGCATGTCCCCGCTATGTGTTAGGAATGAGAGCACCACAAAGGAAGGATTTGCTTGTTTATAGAAATAAATATTCATTTTTTCCACCACCTATAATATGTACTATATGTCAGGCATTATGCTAGGCCTGAGAATAAAAAGACGAATAAGACATAGTCTTTCCCCTTAGTTATAGATAATAGCCATAAAGAGTGATTAGTGTTGTAATAGACACTGGTACAAAACCTTCTGAGATTAATGCAATAAAATGACTAAAAGCTTAGCCTTTAAAGTCAGACAGACCTGGATTTAAGATAGTCCTTTACTGTAGTACTTTCCTAGGGCTTCTGTAACAAATTACCACAAACTGGGAGACTTAAAACAAGATAAATTTATTCTTTAAGTCTGGAGGCCAGAAATCTGAAACCAAAGTATCAGCAAAGTTACTTCCTTCTGGAAGTTCTGAACCTCTTCTAGTTTCTGTGCTCTAAAATCTTTGATCTCTCTTGGCTTGTTAGATGCCTCATTCCAATGTCTTCCTCTACCGTCACATGGCTTTATTCCCTTTGTGTCTCTGTGTCTTCATATGGCCTTCATCTAGGACACTAGTCATTGGATTCAGGGCCCACTCTAAAATTGCAACTGCAAAGACTCTATTTGCAAATAAGGTCATATGCTAAGATTCGGAGTGGACATGAATTTTGGAGCAACACTGTTCAACCCAGTACGTTCACCTACTAATTACATTAGTTTAAATAAGAACTTCTCTATTCCTCATCTGTAAAATGGAGATGATAATAGTAACTATCTCCTAAATTGTTAGGGTATTTAAAAAAACTTACATAAAATGTTCTGCATACTGCTTGGCACAAAATAATTGCTAAATAAGTGTTAGCTAGTAGTAATTTTGAGAACAGTCGAGTCCAGTTTTTCCTTGCAGCGGTAATGCTTTGTTAACTAGTTTTCAAGAAGTGAAACAAGTTTATTTTCCAAAGTCTATGATATCTACCCCATCAAATAACTCAGATTATTTCTAAAACTTTACAGAGGAAAACTGTTGTATGTGAGCACAAGGTCTCTGAGGAGTATTGGTATGCCAAGAATTTTACAATCCTAAAGATTGGAAATATCCAAGTCATGTATCAAAACTGTGTACATTTGGAAATAGGTCATTTATACTTAGAAAGGGTACAGCTATTTTCAATATCTCTAATAAATTTTAATTTACTTAAGCAACAACTCTTTAAGTTGATAGTATAAGGTTATAGATAAGAAAGTCATTCTGATCTCTAAGATCCAATTTTTTATTAAATCAGGAAAATTACTTCCTGAATATTTTAGTTTGCCTTTTTGTTTTTTAATTGGCCTTATTTTTAGAGCAATTTAAGGTTAATATCAATATTGAGCATTAGGTATGGAGATTTCTTATATATTACTACCCCGATGTATGCAATACCCCTCATCAACCTCACCCACTAAAGTGGTATATTTGTTACAAGTCATGAACCCACATTGAAACAACATTATCACCCAAAGTGTGTAGTTTACATTGGGGTTCACTCTTGGTGTTTTACATTCCATGGGTTTAGATAAATTTGTAGTAACATATATCCACTGCTATAGTATAAACAAAGTAGTGTCACTGCCCTAAAATTCCCCTGTTCTCTGCCTATTCATCTCTCCCTCTCCCCTAAAAGTGATGGCAAACACTCATCTTTCTATTGTCTCCAAAATTTTTCTTTAATACCATATTTCGAATCACACAATATAGAGTTTTTTAGATTGAATTCCTTCACTTAGCAATATGCATTTTTCTCCATGTCTTTTACTGACTTGATAGCTCTTTTTTTTTTTTCTTTCAAGTGTTGAATAATATTCCATTGTCTGAATATACCACAGTTTATCCATTCACCTACTTAGGGACATGCTTGGTTGATTTGTCAATTATGAATAAGCTGTTATAAAACATCTGTGTGCCAATTTTTGTGTGGACATAAGTTTTCCTTTGGGTAAATACCAAGGGGCACAATTGACAGATTACTTGGTAAAATATGTTTAATGTTATAAGGAACCATCATGCTGTCTTCCAAAGTGGCTGTTCCATTTTGCATTCCCACCAATGATGAATGAGAGTTCCTACTGAGCCACATTCTCACCAGTATTTGATGTTGTCAGTGTTCTGGATTTTAGCCATTCTAATAGGTATATGGAAGTATCTCGTTGTCTTAATTTGTATTCCTCTGATGACATATGATTGGAACATCTTTTCGTATGCTTATTTACCATCTTTATATCTTCTTTGGTAAGATGTCTGTTCATGTCTTGGGCCCTTTTTGGATAGTAACTCTTTCTCAGATGTGTCTTTTGCAAATATTTGCCCTCTGTGGCTTGTCTTCTCATTCTCTTGACATTGCATTTCACAGAGCAGAAGTTTTTATTTTTTAAAAAATGTTTATTTATTTTAAGAGAGAGAGAGAGAGAGGGAGGGAGGGGCAGAGAGAGAGGGAGAGAGAGAATCCCAAGCAGGCTTCATGCTGGCAGTGCAGAGCCTGACGTGGAGCTCGAACTCATGAACTGTGAGATCATGACCTGAGCTGAAAACAAGAGCTGGATGCTTAACTGACTAAGCCACGCAGGCACCATTGGAAGTTTTTAATTTTTTAAAAATTTCTTTTTAATGTTTATTCATTTTTGAGAGAGGCAGAGAGAGAGAGAGAGAGAGAGAGAGAGAGAGAGAGAGAGAAAGCACATGCGTGCGTGCAAGTACATGCGAGGGGGGAGGGGCAGGAGAGAGGGAGACAGAGGATCTGAAACAAAGAGCCTGATATGGGTCTCAAACTCAGGAACCATGAAATCATCACCTGAGCCGAAGTCAGACACTTAACCGACTGAGCCACCCAAGCACCCCTGGACATTTTTAATTTTAATGACATCTAGCTTACTAATTATTACTTTCATGGATCATAGCTTTGGTGTTGTATTTTAAAAAATCATCACTATACCCAAGATCATCTAGGTTTTTTCCTATGTTATTTTCCAGAAGCCTTATAATTTTTGTGCTTTACATTTAGGTCTGTGGTCCATTTTGAGTTAATTTTTGTGAAGGGTTTAAGATCCATGTCTTGATTCATTTTTGCATGTGGATGATGAGTTATTCTGGCAACATTTGTTAGAAAAACAATCTTTAATCCATTCAACTGCCTTTGCTCCTTTGTCAAAGATCAGTTAGCTATATTTATGTGGGTCTATTTCTGGGCTCTCCATTCTGTTTCACTGATCTGATTTGTCTATTTTTTTACCAGTATCACATTGTCTTTATTACAGTAACTGTAGTGAATTCTGAAGTCGGGTACTGCCAGTCTTCCCATTTTGTTCTTCTCCTTCAATATTGAATTGGTTATTCTGGGTCTTGTGCCTTTCCATATAAACTTTGAATCAGTTTGTCCATATCTACAAAATAACTTGTGGGGATTTTATTGGATTGCACTGAGTCAAGTCAAATCAAGAACCGACATCTTGATAACAATATTGAGTCTTCCTATATATGAACATGGATTACCTCTCCTTATTTAGTTTTTTTTATTTCTTTCATCAGAGTTTTACATGCATTTTACACATGCATTGTTAGACTTATACCTAAGTAATTTAGGGGTGGCTAATATAAATGTTATTGTGTTTTTATTGTCAAACTCTACCTGTTCATTGCTAGTGTATAGAAAAGTGATTAATTTTTGTATATCAGCCTGGTGCCAAAGATTGAACATTTGTGTCTCCTCAAAGTTCATATGTAAAGATCTAACTTCCACAGTGATTGGAATTAGGAGGCAGGGCCTTTGGAGGTGCTTAGATCATGATAATGGAGTCATAATGAAAGGGATTAGTATTCTTATAAGAGAGACCACAGAGACCTTCCTTGCACCTTCTAACGACAGAAGGAGAAGATGGCCATCTACCAGCCAGGAAGTGGACCCTCACCAGCCACTGAATCTGTTGGTGCTTTGATCTTGGACTTCCCAGCCTCTAGAACTATGAGAAATAAATCTCTGTTGTATATTAGCTATCTAGTCTGTGGTATTTTGTTATAGCAGCTGCAATAGACTAAGATGTGTTTTATCCTGTAATTTTGTTATAATAGCTTATTAGTTCTAGGAGGCTAGTTTGCTTTTGGAAATTGACATGATCTACATAAGCCCATTAAGAAAATAATAATAAATTAGAACTAATGTTTAATGAGTGTCTACTATATGCATGATGGTGTTCTAGGCACTAGGGAATATTTGATTAATAAAAATATACAAGTTCTCTACCCTCATGGTGCTTACCTTCTGGTGGAGAAGATAGATACATAAATAAACCTGTGATATCTGGTAGTGATAAGTGTCATGAGGAGAAAAAAAGCAGAGAAGGGAATGGATAAGGAAGCAGGTATTCCCTTTTAGATAGTTGGGTCAGAGTTGGCCATCAAAGTATCTGGGAAAGAGCATTCCAGGAGAAGGGAAGAGCAAGATCGAATAGTCTCACAGGAGAATGTACTTTTATTGCTCTAGAAAAAATAAGGGACTGAAACAGAGTGAGCTAAGGCAGAGATGGGGTGGGGTGGGGTAGAATTGACTGGAGGAAATTACATTAGTGTCCATCAGAACCATTTGAAGGGTCCTGACTTTTTGATGATAAAATTGTAGTGCATGGTAAGAACTTCCATCGTCATACTTAGTATAATAGGAAGTCATTGGAAAAATCTATGACTAGAGTATACTATGCAATATATACTATGACACAGATTTAACAATAAATAAAACGACTAAAGATATGACCATGGGTTGAATGGGCCAGGTTAAAAAAAATGCAGACAAAGTAAATTAGAAGATATTTTGGAAAATATTACGTGAAGATAGAAAAGCAGTAAGAATTGGAAACTCAAAGCTACTTAGAGCCACTTGGTTAAATTTTGGTTTTCAGCTATCATTTAACGAGAACTTATTATGTGCTCAACACTTGCTCACATCCTGGACATAACTAATTAGGGAGGAATTGTTGGCCTTATTTTATATATAGATTAATTTACGTAACGAAGGAGTATTATTAGCTGTTTTAAAGATGATGAGACAGGCTCAGGAGGGAAGGAACTTGATCAAGGTCACATAATTGTTAAGTGGCAGAGCCAACATTTTAATTGAGTTTTTTTCTGATTCTAAAATCCATGTTCTTTATTACTGTGAATCATCTTAAAAATTTATTTTTACAAATCACCTCTTCCCCATGAAACATCCAAATTTTGCCTTCAAAATGCAATTACCCTTAAGCCAGGCATCTCACCCAAGTCTCTTGTCCTTTCATGTAGCTGCTGTGTCCAGCACCTTTGCTGCGCCTATCATGAGGTCTGTATTACCTTTGTCTGTGGCCATCTCTCAGGCCAGAGAACTCAGTGTCCTCCCCATTGTCTCCTAAGCCTTTGGGGGAGAAGGTTTGATGATGAAACTAGCCCTGTGGAAGGGACCTGTCTGTATGGAGGTTTATTTCTCTCCATGATGTTGTGAGTCTCATATGAGCAGGCACATTATTTCATTTCAGGTAGATAGGGTTGACCTGAAGATCCAGTAAAGGGAAGGAAAAACAGAGGACAGATACAGTTACTACAAAATCAGGATTCTTCTTACAATTCTTCATACAATCCTTTTGTGCTAATAGTCTATATGCTATTCAGTTTCATTTTTCTCTTGGCTATTATCTCTCAATCTGTCCCTTCATCACTGACTAATCTATTAGTAACTTTTTTTCCCTTTTTTAATGCAGATGTTGACACTTTGTTCACCCTTTCTTCTAATAATTTTCCAACAACCATAATTGATTTTTATGGTTATAGTTCATTTAATATCCCAGTTCCATTTCCTTGACCTTTACATTAATAATCTTCACTTCTAACAATTCACATGTCTGTCTACAGCTCTAATATTTTAAACCCTGAGATTTCTCTCTCTGAATGAGCACTCTGCCTCTTTTACTTCCTCAATTTCAGTAAGTTTGATTTTTGCTTTTGTTGTGATCTTCCCTATTCTCAATTTTTTTAACTTTCAGTTTATTAATCTAAGTTTATTAATCTAAGCTTCATTCCCTGCTTATTGCTTTTCAACAAGAAGGTATGCCCCTGTTTCTTGATATTGTAAACATCCTCCAAGTTTGTTGGATCACACCATATCTCATTCTGCTCTAATGCCCCAAGATTTCTGAATTTATCACTATTTTTCACATTTATAGCATTTTATTACTCTCCGGGATTGTGGTTCAGCGCTGCATTTAGGGTTATAATCATATTTTCCTCTTGGATCAAAGACTGGATTTTCCCTTGGTCTGTACTCTCTATAGGCATCTGGATAAATATCTTCCATGAAATTGTTCAATCTTGAATAGGCAAAGCTGTTAGTGATTCCACACATCCCCATGTATATGATCTAGGTACTTCCCTATACAGGCAGAATCCCAAGGTTCATCATGTCAAGTATATAATCATCAACCCTCTTCATTCTTTTACCCTCTTAACTTGTTTGTGGAGTTTATACATCAATGCCAAAATCTTGATGACACTACGGATTCACATTGTCTAATTCCATTCCAAGATTTTTAAATAATGTTAAAGAAAATTGCATAATTATGTTGGTTAGCCTCCATTAGAATTTTTCATTTTTCAGCTTCAATGAGATAAGCAATTCTTTGAGTCATTCTTAGTCAATTCCTTACACATTCATTTTAATAACTATTCCAATAAGGAAGGAAGGAAGGAAGAAAAAGAAGAAAAAAGAAAACCCTTTTAGTTCTTTTCAAGCCCCTGATTAAAATAATAATAATAATAATAATAATAATAATAATAATAATAATAGTAACCTAGCGGGGCACCTGGGTGACTGAGTTGGTTAAGCATCTGACTCTTGATTTCGGCTCAGGTCACAATCCCAAGGCTCTGCCCTGAGTGTGGAGCCTGCTTGGGATTCTCTATGCCCCACCCCTTCTGCCCATCTTCCCCTTCATACTCTCTCTCTCTCTCTCTCTCTCTCTCTCAAATAAAAAAAAAATTAAATTAAACTAACATAGTTCTATGGAACCTAGAATTTGTATGTCTTATAAGAACATCTTCAATTTCACTATCTATTCTTTCTAACATAGTATTCTTTTATCATCTTTCTCTCTCCCTTCTGTATCAGCTAAAATTGTTTGACTAGGGTGACACAAATGGAGTCTCCTAAGGAAAAATAGAAAATTACCAGAAGGATATTGTCATATCATATGCCAGAACATAGTGTCAAAAGGAAGCTTAGAAATGTGGATTTGGAAATTTGTGAGAACCAAGGAAGCCCTGGAGGGAAGAATGGCAAAAATAGTCTGGTGTTCCAGGCCTGACCTCTGGGATGAATCCAGATGTTTCTAGTCTCTTGTTACTCTGCCAACTATTAAACTCCTGGGAAGAGAACATCCAAGTGGCTTGGCTTGGATTACAGAAGTTGTTTCTTGGCTAAGTGGAAGTAGGACCTTGAATTACACATCCATCTGACTGTAACCAGTGGAGAAGCAATACTTTCCCCAAAGGGAATTGGGATGCTATGAGGAAGGGAAGAGTGAATGCTAAACCATTAAAACACAACAGAAATCCACTATTCTTCCTTTCTCTGAGAAATAATTGGTTCTACATTTCCCAATTCTCCCACTGGGTTCTGATTCAATCCCTTGTAGGATTTAGTCATAACCTTCTTCTCCAATATACTCATTCTAATACTGGGTCCTCTTTTTATCTGTTGAAAACCATTATATGTGCACTTCCTCCAAATTTTAGATTTCAGAGTAATCTTTGTCTTTTTTCCTCTGAATTATCAACCATCATCAAACTAATTGATGTTAAAGTTTTATTGATATAATGTGAAAAATAGCTCTCCAATTAAGTTTCTTTCTCTTTGCCTCACCTGAACCTATCATAGACTATTACAATAATATAATATTTTTTTCCTTTTTTAAAGTTTTTTTTCTAAGTTCTTATTTATATTCTAGTTATTTAACATATAGTAAAATTGGTTTCCGGTGTAGAATTTAGTGATTCAACACTTGCATGTAACACCCAGGGCTCATCACAACAAGTGCCCTCCTTAATACCTATCACCCATTGATCCCATCGTCTGCTTGCCTCCTTCCACTAACCCTCAGCTTTTTCTGTATCACTAAGAGACTCTTTTGGTTTGTTTCCCTTTCTCTTTGTTTTTTACCTTCTGCTATGTTCATCTGTTTTGTTTCTTAAATTCCACATGAGTGAAATCATATGTTATTTGTCTTTCTCTTATTTTGCTTAGCATAATATACTCTAGGTCCAACATGCCATTACAAATGACAAGATTTCATTCTTTTTGATGGCTGAGTAATATTCAATTGTGTGTATGTGTGTGTGTATATATATATATATATATATATATATATATATATATATATGTATGTATTCATTCATAAGTCAGTGGACATTTGGGCTCTTTCCATAATTTGGCCATTGTTGATAATGCTGCTATAAACATCAGGGTGCATGTACCCCTTTGAATCTGTATTTTTTTAATCCTTCAGGTAAATACCCAGTAGTGCAATTGCTGGGTCATAGGGTAGTTCTATTTTTAACATTTTGAGGAATCTCCATACTGTTTTCCAGAGTGGCTGAAGCAGTCTGCATTCCCCTAGGCAGTATAAGAGTGTTCCCTTTCTCTGTATTCCTGCCAACATCTGTCATTTCCTGTGTTGTTAATTTTAGCCATTCTGACAGGTGTAAGGTGGTATCTCATTGTGGTTTTGATTTCTATTTCCCTAAGGTTGAGTGATGTTGAGCATCTTTTCATGTGTCTGTTAGCCATTTGTATGTCTTTTTTTGAGAAATGTCTATGTCTTCTGCCCATTTCTTAACTGGATTATTTTGGGGGGAGATGTTGACTTTGATAAGTTCTTTCTAGATTTTGGATACTAACCCTTTATCAGATATGTCATTTGCAAATATCTTCTCAAATTCCATAGGCTGAGTTTTAGTTTTTTTTATTGTTTCCTTTGTTGTGCAAAAGGTTTTTAACTTGAAGTGCAAATAGTTCATTTTTTCTTTGTTTGCCTTGCCTCTGGCAACATGTCTAGTCAGAAGTTGTTACATCTGAGGTCAAAGAGGTTACTGCCTGTGTTCTCCTCTAGGATTTTGATGGTTTCCTGTCTCACATTTAGATCTATCATCCATTTTGAATTTATTTTTGCGTATGGAGTAAGAAAGTGGTCCAGTTTCATTTTTCTGTATGTTGCTGTCCAGTTTTCCCAACACGATTTTTTGAAGAGACTCTTTTCTATTGGATATTCTTCCCTGCTTTGTTGAAGATTAGTTGACCATATAGTAGTGGGTCCATTTCTGGGTTTTCTATTCTGTTGCATTTATCGGTGTGACTTCCTTTGGCCAATACCATACTGTCTTGATCACTATGGCTCTGTAATATAGCTTGAAGTTTGGAATGGTGATGCCTCTCTGCTTTTCTTATTCAAGATTGCTTTGGCTATTCAGAGTCTTTTGGGGTTCTATACAAATTTTAGGATTGTTTGCCCAGATCTGTGAAATATTCTGGTGGTATTTTGATAGGTATTGCATTAATTGTGTAGATTGCTTTGGGTAGTATAGACATTTTAACAATATTTGTTCTTCCAATCCATGAGCATGGTATGTTTTTCCATTTCTTTGTGTCCTCTTCAATTTCCTTCATAAATGTTCCATAGTTTTCAGAGTACAGATCTTTCACCTCTTTGGTTAGATTTATTTCTAGGTATCTTACTAATTTTGAGCATTTGTAAATGGGATCAATTTTCTTGATTTCTCTTCCTGTGCTTTATTATTGAATGAATGTAGAAATGCAACAGATTTCTGTATGTTGATTTTGTATCCTGAAACTTTACTGAATTTGTGTATCAGTTCTAGCAATTTTTTGGTGGGGTCTTTCAGGTTTTCTACATAGAGTATCATGTCATCTGTGAAGAGTGAAAGTTTGACTTCTTCCTTGCCAATCTAGATGCCTTTTATTTCTTTTTGTTGAGGATAGGATTTCCAGTGCCATGTTAAATAACAGTGGCGAGAGTAGACAAGCTCTCAGTTTTTTCCCATTGAGGGGGATATTAGCTGTGGATGTTTCATATATCCCCTTTATGATGTTGAAGTATGTTCTCTATCCCTACTTTGTTGAGGGTTTTCAATCAAGGATGGATGCTGTGTTTTGTCAAATGCTTTTTCTGCATCTATTGAGTGGATCATATGGTTGTAATCATTTCTTTTATTAATGTGGTATATCAAGTTGATTGACTTGAGAATATTGAACCACCCTCACAACTCAGGAATAAATCCCACTTGATTATGGTGAATGATTCTTTTTAAAAAAATTTTTTTTCAACGTTCATTTATTTTTGAGAGGAAGAGACAGAGTGTGAGTGGGAAAGGGGCAGAAAGAGAGAGGGAGACCAGAACCTGAAGCAGGCTCCAGGCTCTGAGCTGTCAGCACAGAACCTGATGCAGGGCTCAAACTCACAAGCCATGAGATCATGACATGAGCTAAAGTCAGACACTTAACCAACTGATCCACCCAGGCAACCCTGAATGATTCTTTTATGTACTGTTGGATTCAATTTGCTAGTATTTTGTTGAGAACTTTTGTATCCATGTTCATCAGGGATATTGGCCTGTAGTTCTCTTTTTAGAGGGGTCTTTGGTTTTGGAATCAAAGTAGTGCTGACCTCATAGAATGAGTTTGGTAGTTTTCTTTCCACTTATACTTTTTGGAATAGTTTGAGAAGAATAGGTATAAATTCTTCATTAAATGTTTGGTAGAATTCCCCTGGGAAGCCATCTGGCCCTAGACTCCTGTTTGTTGGGAGATTTTTGATTACTGATTCAATTTCTTTGCTGGTTATCAGTCTATTAAAGTTTTCTATTTCTTCCTATTGTAGTTTTGGTAGTTTATATATTTTTACAAGTTTTTCCATTTATTTTAGATTGCCCAATTGGTTGGCATGTAATTTTCTATAGTATTCTTTTATAATTATTTGTATTTCTGTGGTGCTGGTTGTGATCTCTTCTCTTTCATTCATGATTTTATTTATTTGGGTACTTTCTATTTTCTTTTTGATATGTCTGACTGGAGTTTGTCAATTTTATTAATTATTTCGAAGAACCAGCTCCTAGTGTCATTGATCTGTTCTGATTTTTTGTTTGTTTGCTTGTTTGTTTGTTTGTTTCTATATCACTAATTTCTGCTCTAATCTGTATTATTTTCCTTCTTCTGCTGGCTTTAGGCTTCATTTATTATTCTTTTTCTAGCTCCTTTAAATGTAACGTTAGGTTGTGTAATTGAGATTTTTTTCTTGCCTCTTGAGGTAGAACTGTATTGCTATATACTGCTCTTATGACTGCTTTTGCTGCTTCCCGAAGGTTTTGGACTGTTTTGTTTTTATTTTCATTTGCTTTCACGTATTTTTTAAATTTCTTCTTTAATTTCCTGGTTGATCCATTCATTATTTAGTAGGATGTTCTTTAGCCTCCATGTATTAATGGTCTTTTCAAATTTGTTTTTGTGGTTACTTCAAATTTCATAGCATTGTGATGAGAAAATATGCATGTCATGATCTCAATCGTTTTGTACTTGTTGAGAGCTCATTTGTAAACCAGTATGTTATCTGTTCTGGAGAATGTTCCATGTGCACTAGAAAAGAATGTGTTTTCTGCTGTTTTCGTATGAAATTTTCTGAATATATCTGTTAAGTCCATCTGGTCCAATGTGTCATTCAAAGCCATTGCTTCCTTGTTGAGTTGTTCTTCTGCTTAGATGATATGTACATGGCTGTAAGTGGGGTGTTAAAGTCCCCTACTATTATTGTATTATTATCAGTGAATTTCTTTAAGTTTGTTTTTTTTATTTAAAAAAAATTTTTTTCATTTACATCCAAATTAGCTAGCATATAATACAACAATGATTTCAGTCTTTAAGTGTTATTAATTGATTTATGTATTTGGGTGCTTCGAAGTTGGTAGTGTAAATATTTACAATTGTTCGATCTTCTTGTTGGATAAACCCCTTTATTATGGTCTATGTCCTTCCTCCTCTCTTATTAGAGCCTTAAATTACAGGTTTAAAATCTAGTTTGTCTGACTTAAGTATGGCTACTCTGGCTTTCTTTTGACATCCATTAAAATGATAAATGTTCTCCATCCCCTCACTTTCAATCTGCAGCTGTCTTTAGGTATAAAATAAGTCTTTTGTAAGCAGTATATAGATGGGGTCTTATTTTTTTAACCCATTTTGACACCCTATGTCTTTTGATTAGAGCATTTAGTCCATTTATATTCACAATAATTATTGATAGATATAAATTTAATGCCACCGTATTACTTGGAAAGCCATTGTTTCTGGAGATTTTCTCTGTTCCTTTTCATTCTTTGTTGCTTTTTGGTCTTTATTCCCAAAGACATCACTTTCATATTTCTTGCAGGGCTGGTTTAGTAGTCATGAACTCCTTTAGTTTTTGTTTATCTAGAATACTCTTTATCTCTCCTTCAATTATGAATGTCAGTTTTGCTGGATAAAGTATTCTTTGCTGCATATTTTCCACACTCAGCATGTTGAATATATTATGCCAAGTTTCTGGCCTGTCAAGTTTCGGTGAAGAGATCTGCTGCTAACCTTGTTTGTCTTCCTTTGTAAGTTAGGGATTTCTTTTTTCTTACTGCTTTCAGGACTTTTACACTTCTGTATTTTGCAGATTTTTACTATGATATGTCTTGGTATTGGCCTGCTTTTGTTGAATTTGATGGGAATTCTCTGTGCCTTCTGGATTTGGATGTCTGTTTTCTTTCCCAGATTAGGGAAGTTTTCAGCTATGATTTGCTCAAATAAACCCTCTGCACCATTTTCCTTCTCTTCTTCTGGAACTTCTAAGATAAATGTTATTACACTTTATGGAGTCACTGAGTTCCTTAAGTCTACCTTCATGATCCAATATTTTTCTTTCTGTCTTCTTTTCAGCTTCATTATTTTCCATAATTTTATCTTCTATATCACTTATTCATTCTGCTGTTTGTTCCATCCTTGTGGTCTTTACAACCAACCAGTTTTGCATCTTGCTTATAGTGTTTATTTGGCCTTTTTTTTTTTTTTTTTTTTTTTGGTCTTTTGTCTCTGCAGTAAGGGTCTCCCTGGTGTCTTTTATGCTTTTCTCTAGCCCAGCTAGTGTTCTTATGATTATTGTCTTAAATTCTGGTTCAGGCATATTATTCGTATCTGTTTCAATTAGGTCCATGGCCATGACCTTTCCTTATTCTTTCTTTTGGAATGAATTCTTTAGGCTTGCATTTTGTTTAGGTCTCTTCTGTGTGTAGGAAAGCCTGTTATGTTTCCTGTTCCTGAGAGTAATGGCTTTATAAAGAAGAGGTCATATACTGTCCAGGGCCTGGCGCTTCAGGAAGTATTTCTGGTGTATGCTACATGCACTCTGCTGCTATGTTTTGGCTACTCTTTCACACTGGTCAGTCCTCTGCAGAGTTCTCCTTGCCTGTAGTGGGAAGTATTTGGACCTTGTCCACTGTGTGGCAAGTTTTAACTAGGTGTGTTTTGGTCAGCTTGTTAAAAGAGGCTAGATCCTATTGCGACTAAAGCTGAAGCTTTGCCACTTTCTATGGTTCGTAGACTTGGTGCATGTTGGGGTGGGTGTTGCTGGTCTTTTGGGGGAGGAGCCCTGCTACTCTGGCTCTCAGGCATACTTGCCCTAGTGAAAAAGTACCTATAGAGCACAAGAGGGTGGGGCTTGGTGTAAGTGACTCCAGCCTCCAGTGAGGGTGCTGTATTGCTCACTGGAGTCTCCTCATGCTTCTGGGCAGGGGAGGGTGGGAGTGGGAAGGAAATGGTATCAGCTCATTCTCTAGTCTCTGGAGGAGGCAGTTTGTACCTGCTGCTGTTCAGGAAGCCCTCACAGAAGAGCAAACATTTTGTGATCCTGGCCTCCCCCAAATCCCTGCCTTCACCCTGTGTCCAGGCTGTCTGCCCACATGGCAATGTGGTGCTTTTGTGTTTTATCTCAGGTGCACCGACTGGTTTCAAAACTCCATGTTTTAGGGACCTGGTACAGCATGGACCCACACTGATCCTCTGGGAGAAGGTCTCACCATGCTATGGCTGGTGTTGGTTTGCCCCAGAAGGTCAGTCACATGACTGTGCAGGGGCTTGAAGTTCATGGTAAAGTGCAGCAAAGAGCCGGCATCTGAGCTAGCTGCCCTCAGCAGCTCCTACACTAATAAATAGCAACAAAATGGTGTCCCCCAGCAATTTTGTCCCCAGAGAGTCAGTGCCACCTCTCCCAGATGCACTCCGGGAAGAGGAATTGTCTCTCTCAGTGTGACCCAGAAGATCCTCAGACCATGCTGACCATTCCTGGGCCTCTGCCCTCCTTCTTCACAGGATCACCACTACGCCTGCCAGGCAGCATCCCAGCAATGATTTGGACTTCTAAAACTTCAGTCTTTGAGCTCCGCTGCTTGTAAAAACTTGTGATAATCAGCCCTTCTCATTTCCCCAGTCATTGGTTTTGGGGACATGTTTTTCTTGTGCAATCCCCTGCATGCTGCTCTCTCCCTAACTCTCTCTCCTCTCTGTCATCAGGGTTCCCTCCCCTCCAGAGCACTCGTGATTCTTTTTTTTTTATTATTTTTTTAACGTTTATTTATTATTGAGAGACAGACACAGAGCATGAGCAGGGGAGGGGTAGAGAGAGGGGGAGACACAGAATCTGAAATAGGCTCCAGGCTCTGAGCCGTCAGCACAGAGCCCGACGCGGGGCTTGAACTCACAAACTGTGAGATCATGACCTGAACGAAGTTGGTCACCCAACCAACTGAGCCACCCAGGTGCCCCTCGTGATTCTTTTCTCCCACAAATCATGTCTCCACACCTCCTACCTTCTACCTTTTCTCCCTCTAGTTGTGCAATTTGTTCTCTCAGTCCTCAGATCAACTTATTGTGTGTTCCAAATGATTTGATATTTATCTAGCTCTTTTCAAGGGATAAGGCAAGCATATTAACTCTCCACCATCTTAACTCTCTTACCAGATTCTTTTATAGGCACTGAAAACACAGAAATAAGCAAGCTGACAGAAGTTTCAGTTCTTGAGAGCTTATATTCTAGGGTGGGGGCAAAACAAAAACTAACCACTAATAAAAGGGTAAGGTGTAGACTGATATAAAGTATTATGGAGATAAATAAATTGTGGCAAAAGTGCTAAGGAGTGCTAGGAAACACTGGAATGTAAAATAGGGTGGGCAGGGAAAGTCTCACTAAAAAAGTGAAATTTGAGCAAAGATTTAAAAGAAGTAAGAAAATAGGTGGTTATCTGGAGGGAAAGTAAGACAGGAATGTATGTATCATGTTAAGTGACATTCTGTTATTGAAGAGCAAGTACACCAACATGGTGGGACAGGAGCCAAGAGGGGGTGAGGGTGTGCAAATTAAAATAAAAGCCAGATCATATAAGACTTTGTAAGCCATAAATCATTGACTCTGAGTAGACAGTTTGGGCAGAGAATCGCTGACTCCCCCAACTCCACCCCTTTCTCTCTCTCCAGTTAATATGTGTGTGGTTTCATTTTTTTTTTTTAATCAAAGTGTAGTTGACACACAATGTTACATTAGTTTCAGGTGTACAATTTAGTAATTCAGTAAGTCTGTACATTATGCTATGCTCACCATAGGTGTAGCTACCATCTGTCACCATAGAACACTATTACGATTCCATCAACTATCTTCCCTATGCTTTGCCTGTCATCTCCGTGACTTATCAATACTTCCCTTTCTAAAAGATCATTCTGGTTGCTGGACTGAGAACAGAGTTTTGGGAAACATTTATCACACAATATACTTATAAATTGTTTATTCATCTTTAGGGTCTCTTCTCCCTTTGAAAGCAAAAAATATATGTTATCTTACTATATTTGTGACTTGTAAGTGTTTGAGAGACTTAATGTGTAATCATATATTTGCTGCATTAGTTCCATTCCCTTCATCAGGCATAAGAGAAATGTTTATATTCAATTCAGCCTGAAAATATTACATTAAATTTAATTACATAGAAAAGCAACACTAAATTGATAAAGGCAATAGAATGTGGAAAGGGAAAAAGAGAAGAGAATTAAATAAACCTATGCATAGGTAAATAAACATAAGGTGCAGTCTAAAATAAAGAACAATTTGTTTTTAGATTTTTACATGGATAAAGAGCTAATGGAATGCAGAATTATAGCTTAACCAAATATATTAAACATCTAAAATGACACTGTGTAAACTATAATGGTATATGTCTCCAGTAAAATCAAGTATTGGTGAAATGTTGGAACGTTAGTCATTTCCACATGGCTGTGTAACGGCAGCATAGACAAATCATCAGATAAATATCCCATAGTTAAATAAACTTATCCCCTGAATCTAAGTCAAATTATGTATTTGATGCAAATACAAATTTGCAACTTCATTCAGTTTTCAGGCAATTCCTAGGTTTCCCTGAATGTATTCTTTTGCACCATCATTTGTCTGGTATTTGAAAGGCTGTATTCACAAGTTCAGCTAGAAAATGTTTATAAGCCCTATGGTGCCAGGCATTGGCAAATGTCCTCTCTGGACATGTGCTGAAGGGAACAAGCCATATAACTGCTTCCCTTCCACATAATCCCTGTGGCTCATTGAAATTGGATGACCTTCCTGGGAACTCTTTACTGTGGCCTCCCTGGGTGCCAAAAGCCCAAGAAAGCTTGCTGGGTTGTTCTCATTCAAATACTGAGCTTGCTGGGTTTTCATTCAGGCATCTTTAGACACACTTCCTTCTTGCTCAGCGACACTGCTAATTGGCACGGGAAACATCCCAGCTTTGTCTATTTTCTATAGAAGTTGGAAATACTTCTAACTCACTGTGCTGGCAGAATTATATTTTCAATGGTATGAATGCCGCAGACATTTCAATGATAACTTTGGAGATAAAATAAAACACATAATACAGTTAGTTACTCTTAAACAGCCTCATGCCACAGAATAAGTGGTTACAAGCAAGAGTCCTCCAAAATCAGGAGCTAAAAAAAATGTGTGCTTGGGATATAGTTATTTAAATTTGATAAAAAACCACACAGAGTGACTTTGTGTTGCTTTGCTCTTTACCTTAATTGTGCCATTTGCACAATTATACATTTAATCTGTTTGCCTCTAGTTATAAATAAGAGACTGCTGTGGTCAGTTTCCAAGGACTATTTTTCCATCAGTTCAAGAAAGCATGTTACATTTCCAAGAGTGAAGAAAATTGTCCTTGTATTTTTCATTGGCTAAGAGCCTATGTCTCCCATATATATAAAGGAGCAAAATAAAAACAAAAACCTCTCTAATCTGTATTTTAGTTCTTGCCTGCTTGTAATGGACTTCTATACAGTGACAGGCAGAAAGGAGATATAATTAGTGGTGAGAGCACTTGTTGAAATTACTGAAAACTTTTTTAAGCCAGTCTTAACATTTTGTAAGTTTATGTCAAATTGCCAAAAGCTATTTTAAATTCTTTGCATATGTAAATATGTATATATGTCTTCTTTGAATTCAAGTAGATGCATGAAGGTTTTGTCAAGTCTTTTGAGGATAATGATGCTCTTTAGTTGTGAAATTCACATTAAATATATTGATATGAGCAAGACCCACTCAAAAATATCGTTAAATAGATTATTAATGTTTTATTCTGTGTTTTAAATTCCATATTGTGAGGTTTTGGAATATTCACTAAGAATAAGATATCAATTCATTACATCACTGTTCTTGTGTTTAAAAGATCATGACAGGATAACTGACCAGGTTGCCAGTCATGTACAGAAAAATTCAGTCATTTCTAGTTTTTGCTTTATGTATAAAAAGTTCATTCATGGTGCCCTGTTTCCAGTGCTGGAAGGTATTTGATTCATTGAAATTCTGTGTGCCCACAAAATGTCCGGAACTGTAATAAATACTTGAATGGACAAAAAAGAAGTCTCCTGGAGAACTTTTGTTTAGGTCCTCTTTGAATTATGATTTCTAACTCTTGCCAAGTTGTGTGGTTGGAATCAGCTTTTGAATGGTTTCAAAGGATAATATTTTATGCCTCCCAAAATTAAAGATTCATTAGTTTGTGAAACAAAACTAAAAACAATTTTCAAGATCACAGTAAGTCAAAAGGTTGATGCTTGAGAAGGAACAAAATGATAGCTAAAATAGAGTTGACAGTTCTAGAAATAGAGCCAAAGTACACATAGGAATTTAGTGTGTGGCAATGCTGTTATTTCAAAGCAGTGTGGAAAGATCAATTATTTAATAGACAATGTTGAGGCAGCCATCTAGCCATTTGGAAGAAGATCAAGTTGGACCTCTACACTAGAGTCCTGATAATTTTTTAGTAAAATAATAATAATAGGAATCCTAATAAATTGGGAAAAAATTGATACAACATTTTATTTATTTATTTATTTATTTATTTATTTATTTATTTATTTAGGATGATGAAATGGGCAATGTCTGTTTAAACATAAAACATCACCTAAAGACTACAAAGGAAAGGGAAGGATTGACTATATAAAAATTTAAACTATCTATGCAGCAAAAAGTACCATAAAAATGTCAAAAGAAAAACAAACTGGAAAAATATATGCTGAATATACAATAAGCAAAGGCTGATTTCCTAGATATGCAAAAAATACTCCTAAACCAAAAACAGCACCTGAAAGAAAATTGACAAAAATATAAACAGTGTTCATAGAAAAACATAAATGGCCAATAATCATTTGTGTCATAAATGTGTGCTAAAAACCTACATGGCCAGGATTATTCAAGGTGTTTATAATATATCAAAGAACAAAATAGACACAAAGTCTTATACTTCAGCTCATTCTATCATGAGGGATGGTGGTGGAGAAGACCATAAGTAATACACTTAAAAAAGTATGTAATAAGGGGCACCAGTGACTGGGTGACTCAGTCAGTTGAGCATCTGACTCTTGATTTCAGCTCAGGTCATGATTACATGTTCATTCATGTGATCTCATCAAGGAACCTACTTGGGAATCTCTCTCTGCCTCCCCCACTTTCACATGCATCCCCTCTTTCTCTCTCTTTCTCAAAATAAATAAATAAACATTAAAAAAATAGTTACGTACTAAGATCGACCCATGGTTTCCAAACTTTTGGAATTACAAAAGTTGGTGCAGGTTATCTAAATTTTTAAGGGAAGCACGCCAACATCTATCAGACAATGTACAAATTACTAGCTGAGGTAGCTGAAAGTTTCAACGTGAAATCGTGCTAAATTTCTTTTGGTGACATGTCTTTTTAAACTCAGCTTTTCAGTGGTTGCTGTAATAACAAATACTATTTACAAAAATCAGTGTGCATCAAGAAATGAGGATGGTGTTGTCCATTATGATTCCAAGTATTGACAAGCCATTCAAAGTCCAACAGGCACACATATCCTATTATTACTTTTTAAAATGAATAGTAAGTTGTTTGGACATAAATACTATTTAGTTGTTCGGACCTTTCTGTTTAATTAATGGAATTGTTAGATATTTGTTTTGGCTAGAGGTGCTGTGAACATTTTTTAATAAGCTAAGGGAACCATGAACTGATGCAGTTTGGGAACCTCTACGCTAGAGGGTGATAAATGTTATGAAAAAAATGCCGAACACACTAAATTGGTCTAAGTGCTGAGGGTAGGAAGGGGGCAGGTTGCTTTTTGATATAGGGTGTATAGGATGAACTTCACTGAGAAGGTGACATTTGAACAAAGCCTTGAAGAGGTGAGGAAGTGAGCCATATGGATGGATACCTGAAAGGAGAATGTTCCAAGCAGAGAGTACAGCCAGTGCAAAAGCCCCAATATGGTAGAGAGCTTAGAACATCCAAAGAGTGCAGTGTAGCTAGGAGTAGAATGAGCCAGGGAAAATGGTAGAGGGAAAGGTCAAATAGGGGTCAAGTAGGCATGTCGTAGAGGCAATTATAGAACTTTGACTTTTGCTCAGAGAGAAATACAAAATTATTGCATTTTAATATAAGTGTTTTAATATATTTACATTCCAAAATAATAGTTTAGTTAAAAAATAAGTACTTATATTAGACTTCTGATATTTCAATAAACTCTACACCAGGTAGAGTTCAAGTATATTAAGTTTGAACCATTACTGTACATATCTCACAATTCACATTTTTTTAAATAAATATATCTTTTTGTCTTTAGAAACTTAGCTTTATATCTTTGAAGTGAATCACGTAATAACATTATTGCTTAGAATGTAAAAGTTGTCCTTCAAATTGTCAGAAGCTATAAACATTTCATTCCCCATCCCATTTTCTCCCATAAAAGAAACACTTCCAGCAGTTAAGCCCAGCAGTACCTAATCTTAAATTTAAAAACACTTATGCATAAAGAGTAGAGGGAGATAATTTATTTGACAGTTTTCACCATCAAACATCTAAAGACTTATAAATAGTTAATGAGTTATTTTTGAACAGTATTCTTTAAAGTTACACTATTTTCTGAAAGCCTTTAGAGGGAGGGTTATGCTAACACATTTTAAAATATTTCAAATGATGGGGCACCTGGGTGGCTTAGTTGGTTAAGCCTCCGACTCTTGATTTTGGCTCATGCCTTGATCTTACGGTTCATGAGTTTGAGCCCTGCACTACCCGTGCAGAGCCTGCTTGAGATTCTCTGTCTCCCTCTCTCTCTGCCTCTCCCTTGCTTGCTTTCTATCTCTCAAAATAAGTAATGAATTTACAAAAAAAAATGTTTAATGTTTTATTTATTTTTGAGACAGGGAGAGACAGAGCATGAGTGGATGAGGGGCAGAGACAGAGGGAGACACAGAATCCTTAGCAGGTTCCAGGCTCTGAGCTGTCAGCACAGAGCCTGACAGGGGGCTTGAACCCACAGACTGTGCGATTGTGACCTGAGCCGAAGTCAGATGCTTACCCGACTAAGCCACACAGGGGCCCCAATAAGTAAACATTTTTAAAAAATAAATAAATAAAATATTTCAAATGATAAATATATGAATATTACATGAATATATTTAATTACATACATGGTTTTCTTCTGAGATTAAAATCCTAGAGAGTCTTTATGACCAAACATAAATACCATATTTGAGTGAATTTATTTCAGAATGAGAATTAGGATATTTACAAAAAATAGGTACTAAAATCACTGCTTATATTCAGAGAACAATATACCTTCATGTATGAATGTACTTAAGTGGCAGCCAAGATATTATTTGTGTCAAAATTATCCTATTGAATAGTTTTTTACTATAGCAAGCAATCAATACTAGTCATTAAATAACCTCCAGTTAATAAAAGTATAAACCTAAGGTATAATTTTTTAATATTTCCAAGACTTCATTTGGGTAATAGCTGCAAAGAACTCCTTCTAAAATGTCCAGTTAAGCAGAGGTTTTATGGGTTTTGTTTTGTGTTTGTATTTTTGCAGTCAGATCAGAAGTTCAGTTTGGGATGCCAAATTTGAGATTACACTCAGATGTCTAAGAGGAAAGGAATCTGGGCTGGAAAAATTAATTGGGTGTACTTGCTGCATCTGTGTTACTTAAGGAGAGTGTACTGAAGGGGATCATTAAGAAACACATGTATTCTGGGGCGCCTGGGTGGCGCAGTCGGTTAAGCGTCCGACTTCAGCCAGGTCACGATCTCGCGGTCCGTGAGTTCGAGCCCCGCGTCAGGCTCTGGGCTGATGGCTCAGAGCCTGGAGCCTGTTTCCGATTCTGTGTCTCCCTCTCTCTCTGCCCCTCCCCCGTTCATGCTCTGTCTCTCTCTGTCCCAAAAATAAATAAACGTTGAAAAAAAAAAAAAATTTAAAAGAAACACATGTATTCTAACAGAAGAGGCCAGAGACTGAGCCATGGAATACTCCTTCAGTGACAGGATAGGAAGATGAAGAAGGAAGAGAGTAAGAAAGAGCAACAACAAAAGAAGCCAAAATAAGACTTTAAAAGTGTAGCAGGGAATGTACGGCAAATGAAGGTTCCAAAATGACCATTAGAATTCATTCCATAAAAAATCTTGATAAGAGTAGCTTCAGTGGAAACGAAGACCCCAGTGAGTTTAACAAAGAATGTAAGATAAGATAGAGGATCCCATAAGTAAACTGAATCAACCCTCCAGATAAGGAAAGCAAACTTGAAAAAATGGCAAAAAAAAAAAAAAAAAAAAAATTTAGGGTACTAGAGAGGAAACAACATCAAAAAACCTCAGAGAGATAGGCAAGGCATTCAGGGACATGTTTTTCTTTCATTTTCAGGGATATCCACTGATAATGGAATGGCCAGCTAGAAGGTTCAGAAGTTGAGTAAAACTTCCAACCACTCTCAGGTCTGGTAGGCAAACATTGGACTCACTGCTTGCCAAGGAGTATGAGCTCTGGTTTAAAAAAAAATCCAAGCATTATATTAGGATCTTGAAGGTGTGAGAAGGAACAGATGGACTGTTCAGTGACCCAAATTAGTGTCAAAAGATCTCAATTTCTGATTAGGTTAAGGCAATCAATGGGGGGGGAGGCTGATTTTACCCCTCCAACTATATTTGACCATATCTTAGACATTTTTATTGTTATCCTGGGGGATGCTGCTGGCATCTAGCGGGTAGAGGCCAGGGATGTTGCTAAAGATCCTAAAATGCACAGGGCAGCTCCATAATAAAAGATTATTCAGTTAACAGTGTCATTAGTGCTGTTCTAGGAGAACAGACTAACAGTCTCCTAGCTGTTCTAGGAGACTAACAAAACCCTCTTAGAAGAAAAATAATGCTATTCTGGGACTCAAGCTGTATCTATAATTGGTTTTATTTAACATCTAATGAGAGGTTGAAAATAATCAGGTGCATGAGGAGGTTAGACAATGAGATCAAAATTAAAAGAAACATGACACAATGAAATTATCTGATGAATTTTATATTTTTAATTTTCTTACGGAAAATTTCAAACATACAAAAAAAATGGAAAAAATAGACATGATAGAAGGAAAAATGAACACCCTTCTAAATATCTCCCAGGGATAACAATCAATATTAATTCATAAACACTCTTTTGTTTTATCTATCCTGTTTACCACCACTGAATTCTTCTAAGAAATTGTCACAATTTTCACCTGGAAGTATTTCAGCATATATCTCTAAAAGATAATCTTTTTTTTTTAAATATGTCATGGACTGAATGTTTGTGTCCCCCCACCCCATTCATATGTTGAAGCCCTAAATTCCAGTGTGATGGTATCTGAGATGAGGCCTTTGGAAGGTATTTATGGTTACATGAGGTCATGAGGGTGCACATTCACGATGGGATTAGTGCCCTTCTAACAAGAGATACCAGGGAACTTGTTCTCTCTCTCTCCTCCCATGTAAACACAGAAAAGCGGACACATGGGCATAGAGCAACATGACAGCTGTCTGCAAGCCAAAAAGAGAGCCTTCTCCAGAGTCTCACCATACTGGTACACCAGTTTCAAACTTTCAGCATCCAGAAATGTGAAAAAATAAATTTGTATTGTTCAAGCCATCCAGCCTATGGTATTTTGTTATGGCACCATAAGACAAGGAATATAATATATACCAATAATACCATTATCACTCCATGAGGAAAAAAAAAGACAACCCTAGAATCCATTTTCCAGCTTGAGTTTTACCTTCCTGAATTGCTTCAAAGACTTTTTCTCGTCAGATTGTGAACATTAGGACCCAAACATTAAAACATATCTATAAAACAAACATATTCAGAGAAGTTTAGCTTCTTGCTTTTTCCTTCCAAAAGAGGCAGGAACTCCTTTCCCCATAGGCAATTAATTTGTCTTAAGATTTAGCATTCCATGTTTTAAATATGAGCAAAGACACACATACTTATATTCATAATACCTTCCCATTTAAAAAAAAATTTAATTTTTTACATTTATTTTGTTTTGAGAGAGAGAGAGAGAGAGAGAGAGAGAGAGAGAGAGACCGCACATGCACGAGCAGGGGAGGGGCAGAGAGACACAGAATCTGAAGCAGGCTCCAGGCTTTGAGCTGTCAGCACAGAGCCTGACATGGAGCTCGAACCCATGAACCATGAGATCATGACCTGAGCTGAAGTTGGACGTTCAACTGACTGAGCCACCCAGGCACCCCAATATCTTCACATTTTTAAGATAAATAATAGCATATTTACATTTTCTTCTACAGCTTTTGATGTAATATATTTTTGTTACAGTTTTATTCTTTTTTTTTTTTTTTTAATTTTTTTTTTCAACGTTTATTTATTTTTGGGACAGAGAGAGACAGAGCATGAACGGGGGAGGGGCAGAGACAGAGGGAGACACAGAATCGGAAACAGGCTCCAGGCTCTGAGCCATCAGCCCAGAGCCTGACGCGGGGCTCGAACTCGCGGACCGCGAGATCGTGACCTGGCTGAAGTCGGACGCTTAACCGACTGCGCCACCCAGGCGCCCCTGTTACAGTTTTATTCTTAACATCAGAGTAATTTAAATATATTTCTTCACATTTTTATTGGCTTTTTGTTTCATATGTATTTATTTTTTTATTTAAATAGTTTTCATTTTTATATTGATGTATAATTGGCATACAATGTTATATTAGTTTTAGGTGTGCAACATATTGATTTGGCAAGTGTGTATAATACTCACCGCTCATCACAAGAAATGTAGTCACTATCTGTCACCATACAGCATTACTACAATATCATTTACTATATTCCCTATGTCGTACTTTTCATCTCTATGACTTGTTTATTTTATAACTGGAAGTTTGTGTCTCTTAATCCCCTTTATCTATTTCACCCATTCCAACTCACTTCCCCTCTGACAACCACCAGTTTATTCTCTCCATTTAATAATCTGTTTTTTGTTTGTTTTGTTTTCACATTCCACATGAGTGAAATCATATAGTATTTATCTTTCTCTGTCTGACTTATTTCACTTAAAATAATAGTCTCTAGGTCCATCCATGTTGTTGCAAATGGCAGGATCTTATTCTTTTTATGGCTAACATTGTTTTATATATACATTTCACATCTTATCCATTCATCTATTGATGGACATTTACTTCCTTATCTTGACTATTATAAGTAATGTTGCCATAAACAAAGGGGTGCAGATATCTTTTTGAACTAGTGTTTTCATTTTCTTTGAGTAGATTATTGGATTTACAGTAGTGGAATTATTGGGTCATATGGTATTTCTATATTTAATTTTTTTGAGGAAACTTCTATACTGTCTTCCACAGTGATTGCACCAATTTACATTCTCACCAATAGTGCAAAAGGACCCAAACATTAAAACATATCTATAAAACAAACATATTCAGAGATCCATATCCTCCACATCCTCAAAAACACTTGTTATATATTGTCATTTTAATTCTAGACATTCTGACAGATGTGGTTTGATTTGCATTTCCCTGACATATAGTGATGTTGAGCATCTTTTCATGTGTTTGTTGGCTAGCTGTATGTTTTCTTTGGTAAAATGTCTATGTAGGTCCTCTGCCATTTTTAATTGTGTTATTTTTTGGTATTGAGTTTGGTGTATAAGTTCTTTATGTATTTCGGATATTAACTTTTTATTGGATATATCACTTGCAAATAACTTCTCCCATTCAGTGGGTTGCCTTTTTGTTTTGTCAGTGCTTTCCTTCACTGTTCAAAAGCTTTATATTTTGGTGTAGTCCCAATAGTTTATTTTTCCTTTTGTTTCCTATGCCTGAGGAGACATATCCATAAATATGTTGCTAAGGCCAATGTCCAAGAGATTTCTGCCTGTGTTCTTTTTTAAGAGTTTTATGGTCTCAGTTCTCAAATTTAGGTATTTAATCCATTTTGAATTTATTTTTGTGTATTGTTTAAGAAAGCAGTCCAGTTTCATTCTTTTACATGTAGCTAGCCAGTTTTCCCAGAACCATTTATTGCAAAGACTGTCTTGTCCCCATTGTGTATTCTTTTTTTTATTAAAATAATTTTTTTTAACATTTATTTATTTTTGACAGAGAGAGAGACAGAGTGCGAGCAAGGTAGGGACAGAGAGAGATGGAGACACAGAATGTGAAGCAAGCTTCAGGCTCTGAGCTGTCAGCACAGAACCCGATGTAGGGCTCGAACTCACAACCGTGAGATCATGACCTGAGCCAAGGTTGGATGCTTAACTGACTGAGCCACCCAGGCACACGCCACCCCTCACCCTCCCACCAACATTGTATATTCTTGCTTCTTTTGTCATAGATTAATTGACCTTGTAGGTGTGAGTTTATTTCTAGTCTCTCTATCCTGTTCCATTGATCTGTGTGTCTATTTTTTTGTGCCAGCACCATACTGTTTTGATGACTATAGATTTGTAGTTCGTCTTGAAATCTCAAGATTGCTCTGGCTATTTGGGAGTCTTCTGTCGTTCAGTACAAATTTTAGGTTCATTTGTCCTACTTCTGTGAAAAATGCTATTGGTATTTTCATAGGGATTGCATTGAATGTGTAGATTACTTTGGGTATTATGGACATTTTAAGAATATTAGTTCTTCCAATCCATGAGTGTGGAATATCTTTTCATTTGTTTGTGTCATCTTCAATTTCTTTCATTGATTTTTACAGTTTTCAGAGTGTATGTCTTTTACCACTTTGGTTAAATTTATTCCTAGGCATTTGATTCTTCTTGCTAGAATTGTAAATGGGGTTGTTATTTCTCTTTCATCTACTTTATTGTTGATGTATATAAATGCAACATATTTCTGTATATTTTGTATCCTGAAACTTTTTGCATTGGAACTTTTCAGTTCTACTAGATTTATGGTGAAGTATTTAGGGTTTTACATATATATATATATATACATACATATATATATACATACATATATATATATACACACACACACACACTATACATATATACATATACACATATATACACATGTATATCATGTATATATACTATATAGCCATGTATATAGTATATATACATATATATGTATAGTGTATATATATAGTATATATATAGTATATATATGTATAGTATGTATAGTGTGTATATATGTATATAGTGTATATATACATATATATATATATGTGTATATATATAGTATCATGTCAACTGCAAATAGTCACAGGTTTACTTCTTCCTTACCAATTTGGATGCTTTATATTTCGTTTTCTTCTCTGATTGCTGCAGCTAGGACTTCCTGTGTTGAAAAAAAGTGGTGAGAATGGGCATCTTTGTCATGTGTCTGATCTTTGAGGATTTTTGAGGCAAAGCTTTCAGTTTGCACCATTGAGAATGATGTTAGCCATTGGTTTTTCCATATAAGTCCTTTATTAAGTTGAAGTATATTCCCTCTAAACTCACTTTGGTAAGAGTTTTTATCATGAATGGATATTGCATGAATTCCAAATGCTTTTTCTGCATCTCTTTAGGTGACCATATTACTTTTATGCTTCCTGTTGTTAATGTGATATATCATGATTGATTTGCAAATATTGAACTACACTTGTATCCCTGCAGTAAATCCCACTTGATTGTGGCAAATGATTTTTTTAAATTTGTTGGATTCAGTTTGCTAATACTTTGTTGAGGATTTTTGCAATTATGTTCGTTAGAGGTATTGGCCTGTAGTTCTTTTTTTTTTTTTTTTTTTTAGTGTCTTTGTTTGGTTTTGGTATTGGGGTAATTCTGGCCTTGTTGAATAAATGTGGAAGTTTTCCCTCCTTTTCTACTTTTTTGGAATAGTTTGAAAATAATAGGCCTTAACTTTTCTTTAACTGTTTGGTAGAATTCATCTGTGAAGCCATCTGGACCTGCACTTTTGTTTGTTAGGAATATTGTGATTATCAATTCAGTTTCATTACTAATAATTCATCTATTCACATTTTTTTTTATTTCTTCAGTTTTGGAAGACTATATGTTTGTAAGACTGTTGATTCAGTTTTGGAAGACTCTATGTTTCTAGGAATTTATCCATTTCTTCTATCCATTCTTCCAATTTTTAATATGATTTTTATAATCTCTTATAATTCTTTGCATTTTTGTGGTGTTGGTTGTTATTTCTTCTCCATTTCTGATTTTTTTTAAAATATGAGTCTTCTCTTTTTTTCTTAATGAGTCTGACTAAAGATTTATGAGTTTTGTTTATCTTTCCAAAGAACCACCTTTTGGTTTCATCGATCATTCTATTGTCTTTTTAGTCTCTCATTTATTTCTGCTCTAATCTTTATTATTTCCTTCCTTCTACTAGCTTTGGGCTTTGTTCTTCTTTCTCTGGCTAAGGTGTTGCTAAGGTACATCTAGCTAAGATGTAAGGTTATGTTGTTTGAGATTTTTCTTGTTTCTTGATGTAGGCCTGTATCACTATACATTTCCCTTTAGAACTGTCTTTACTGTATCAGATTTTAGTCCACATATTTTCATTTTCATTTGTCTCTATGTATTTTTTTTATTTCTTTGTTGACTCATTGGTTTATAATAGCATGTTACTTAGCCTCCACATGTTTCAGTTTTCTCCACCTTTTTTTTGTAATTGATTTTGAGTTTTATACCATTATGGTCAAAAAAGATACTTCATATGTTTTTAATCTTCTTAAATTTATCAAGACTTGTTTTGTGGCGACACATGTGATTTATCCTGGAAAATTTTCCATGTGCCCTTGAAAAGAATGCATATTCTGGGGCTTCTGGTTGGCTCAGTAGGTTAAGTGTCCGACTCTTGATTTCAGCTCAGGTTATGATCTCCTGGTTCATGAGATCGAGCCCCATGGTGGGCTCTGTGCTGACAGTGTGAAGGCTGCTTAGAATTCTCTCTCCCCCTCTCTCTCTCTCATCCCTCCCTCCCCTGCTTGCACGTACACACACTTTCTCTCTCACAAAATAAATATTTTTTTAAAAGAAAAGAATTCGTGTTCTGCTGTTTGGGGATGGAATGTTCTGTGTATATCTGTTAGGCCTATCTGGTCTAATATGTCATCAGAGCCACTGTTTCCTTGTTGATATTCTGTGTGGATGATCTATTCATTGATATAAGTAGAGTGTTAAAGTCTCCTACTCTTATTATATCACTGTCAATTTATCCCATTATGTATGTTAATACTTGCTTTATATATTTAGGTGCTCCTGTGTTGAATGCATATTTATAATTGTTATAAACTTTTGTTGGATTGAACCATATATTATGTAATGTCCTTCTTTATCTCTTGTTATGGTCTTTGTCTTAAATTCTCTTTTGTCTGATGTAAGTATTGCTAGCTCAGCTTCCTTTTTTTTTGCTCTGTTTATATGATTAATATTTTTCCATCCTCTCACTTTCAGTCTATATGTGTCTTTAGGTCTAAACTGAGTCACTTGTTAGGTAGCATATAGATGGCTCTTGTTTTTGTTTTGTTTTGTTTTTTATCCATGCAGTCATCCTATATCGTTTGATTGGCTCATTTAGTCCATTTACATTTAAAGTAATTTTTTTATGATTCAAGGATTTATTAAGTTATACTTGCAAAACATACTGCTAATTGCATTAGCAAAAGATCAATGTAAAAACACTCCACAAGTCTGAAACTGTCAATTTAAAAAATGTTGTTCTAGTGGTTGAAAGGCCCAACCTTATATTCTTGCTGGTGGGTAAACTGTACAGAACTTGGTTAGCAGCAGCAGGGGCTTACAGAGCTGCACAGACCCAAAAGAACTTAGGCAGAGCAACAGGAAGGTTGTGTGTGTCTGGGGGGTGGGGGCAGGGGAGTGAGGTGACGAGGAGGGTCAGCATTAGTCAAGGTACAGTACTGGTGATCTGGTGAGACAATGATGTTAAGAAAGTTCATAGTTTAGGAATATCTAAAATATTTCAAAAACTATAAAGCTGCAACACATGATTTTTTTTTTGCCTAATTACTAGAAAACTAAGGAAAACCTTATTAGCTTTGAATAAAGTAACAAGGGAACAGGAATGCACTTTTACTAATCTAAAAAATAATCTAATGCATTATCAGAAAGATTTTATAATACAAGGAAGCATATTGTTCATTAAGAAGGCATTCTAAAATAAAAGCACTAAGTTAGCAACTATGGGAATGACCAGTTCAAAGATGAACTAAATGCCCAATTTTAGGAGGGATGGCAGGTCTAAGAAAAAAATCTTAAAACAGTGATGATACTGACCTCTCATCATTCACTGCATCTGACAGAAACTAACTTTTTAAGATTTCACTCGTGACACTTTCACTCAGTTTAATAATGATGCGTACAATGTCGTGTAAATTAACCTCCATATTTTGTAAGAATATTCTCTGATGGCCTCCCGTGAAGCACACACCCGCCCCCGTGTGCCCACGACCACAGTGGAGCCTTCATCACAGGGAAGGGAGTCAGAGGGCGGTTCCAAATCTCAGCCAAAGCTAATACACTAACTTAAAAAAACAAAAATCTCACTACAAAATAAAAAAGGTTGATCCAGAGAGCTGAGTCATTACCCTCGATCCATGAGGACACACAGCACGGTGTCGGGGGTGGACATGGGTTGTGCTAGGTGGCAATTTTCAGAAAGGAGCCTGTATGGCTCTCCGGTCAGACTAGTTAGCAGGTGTCTGCATTTCTGAACTTGAGAGGCTGCAGTCTCTTCTCAAAGACAAAGGTCTCAAACAGTTTAGTGCTTAAGGTTCGCAGCACAATAGTGCAACTTAGTTCACAAGGTATTTTGGCAACTCTTAATCTGACCAAGAGTAAGGGCTTTTGAAAAATAAGGCTTTAAGAAACCTTGCCATTTTAGGGATACATTTTAATGTGAAAATTTGAAGTCTTAAACTTTAAACAAATAAACCCTAAAAATTACTGATTTGTTCAAAATGGTTTTATGGAAAAACTAATCTGTAACAAAAACATGGCGTTGAGTGTGAAGGCTCCACCATATTTGAGCAAAGCGTACAAAGAGGTTCCGAGGTTCCGAGGACAGGGCAGGAGAGGGGCCCAGACATTTACAACAGCAGGCATTTTCTTTCCCTCCTCTTGACTGGAGGGGGCCAGAGAACTGCTTGACTAGCTTCATCAAACACTGTCTTGAGGCCTCTCTGCGTGACAGCCAGGCACTCTAGGTATTTTACAGCACCCATCTAACTTCGTTACGGCCAAACCCTGCTGGTAGGTGATGGGAGTCAGCTTCTTGTCTTTCAGTTGCCCAATCCTGTCTTTGTCATCCCTGAGGTCAAGTTTAGTTCCCACCAAGATGATGGGGGTGTTGGGACAGTGGTGTTGCACTTCAGGGTACCGCTCTGCTCCAACATTTTCAAATGACACAGGACTCACAAAAGATAAAGCAAATTAAGAATACATCCGTTCGCTGATAGGATAAGGGACGTAATCTGTATAATCTTCTTGTCCAGCTGTATCCCATAAGCCCAGATTCACTGGTTTTCCATCCACCATAACATTGGCAGAATAGTTGTCAAAGACAGTGGGATATATTCTCCAGGAAATGCATTGCTTGTGTAACTGATCAGTAGGCACGTTTTACTACAGCTCTGTAGTACACCACCACACGTTTGATGGCCTGCATCTGGGCCGCTTGCTGGGCCTCAGCAGGCTCAGGGGAGGCAGGCAGGCAGGTGGGCGGGTGGCTGAGGGTGGCGGGGTGCGGGGTGCCAGGGCTGCTGTCCATGCCACCTCGCCCTCCATCTACCGGAAGACAGAGCCCAGAAGTGGCCACCACCCAAAAGCTGGAGAAAACTCTAAAGTAATTATTGATGGGTGTGTACTTGGTGCCATTCTGTTAATTGTAGGTACTTTTTAAATTATAATTAACATACAGTGTTATATTAGTTTCAGATATGCAACATAATGTTTCAACAATTCTATACATAACACAGTGCTCATCACAATTAGTGTAGTCACCATCTGTCACCAAATAGTGTTATTATAATTTCATTGACTATATTCCCTATGCTGTACTTTTCATCCCTGTGACTTATTTATATTATAACTGAAAATTTCTACTTCTTAATGCCCATTCTTTTTGTTCTTCTCTGTTATTTTTCTCTTGTTCTCTTTCTGTGTGGTTTGATGGCCTTCTTTAGTGTTATGCTTGTATTCCTTTCTCTTTGTTTTTTGTGTATTATAGATTTTTGACTTGTGGTTACTGTGGGGTTCAATTATAACCTGTTATGTGTATAGTAGTCTATATTGAGTTGATGGTCTCTTAACTTTGAACACATCCAGAAGCACAAAAGTTTTACTCTCCACTTCACATTTTATGTATATGATGTCATATTTTACATCTTTTATTTTGTATATCCTTTGACTAATTTTTTGTAGATATAATTGATTTTACTAATTTTGTATTTTAACCTCCATACTGGCTTTATAAATGATTAATCTAGTACCTTTACTACAGGTTTGCTTTTACCTGTGAAATTTTTTCTGTTCATTATTTTCTTACTTCTAGTTATGACCTTCTCTTTCAATTTAGAGAATTCTCTTTAACATTTCTTGTAAGGCTAGTTTAGTAGTGATAAACTCCTTTAACTTATGTTTGTCTGAGAAACCCTTTTTCTCTTCTATAATGAATGATAATCTTGCTGGGTAGAATATTCTTTGTTACAGGTGTTTTCTTTTCAGAACTTTGAATACCTTATGCCACTTCCTTCTGGCCCTCAAAGTTTCTGCTGAAAAATCAGTTGATACCCTTGTGAGATTTCCCTTCTATGAAACTGTTTTCTCTTGGTGCCTTTAAAATTCTCTCTTTATTATTACTTTTTGCCATTTTAATTATAATGTGTTTTGGTGTAGACATCTTTGGGTCCATATTTTTAGGGTCTCTCTGTGCTTGCTGGACCTGTATGTCTGTTTCTTTCTGCAGATTAGGATGTTTTCAGCTATTATTTCTTTACATAAGTTTTCTGCCTCCTCCTCTCTCTCTTCTCCTTCTGGGATACCTATAATGCAAATGTTATTACACTTGATCTCACAGAGTTCCCTTAACCTATTCTCATTTTTTTTATTCTTTTTTTTTCTTTTTGCTGTTCAGCTTGGTTACTTGTCATTACCCTGTCATCCAGATTGCTAATATGTTCTTCTGCATTCTCTAATCCCCTGTTGATTCAATTGGTGTACTTGTTATTTCAAGTTATTGAATTCTTCAGCTCTGACTGGCTCTTTTTTATATTTTCTGTTTATTGAAATTCTCACTGAGTTCATCCACTCTTAAGTTCAGTGACTATCTTTATGACCATTGTTTTGAATTCTTTATCAGGCATATTGCTTATCTCCACTTCATTTAGTTATAATTTTTGTCTTGTTCTTTCATTTGGGACATGTTCTTCTGCCTCCTCATTTTTTCTCTCTGTGCTTGTTTCTGTGTATTATGTAGGCCAGTTATGTCTTCTGGTCTTGAAAGTAGTGACCTTGCATAGAAGAGGTCCTGTAGCACAATGCCTTCTGGTCGTCAGAACCAGGCACTCCAAGGGTGTCCCGTGTGGGCTGAATGTACCCTCCTCTTGAGACTGAGCTGTGATTGCCTTTGGCCCAGCTGGTTGCAAGGATCTGTGTTGCTTGCTGTGGGCACACTGGGCAGGGTTTCCTCCCCAAATTATTAAGGACCTTCTTTGTGGCCAACTTGGGCTTATTGGTGAGCGGGCAGGTACTCACCCTAGCTCTCTGCAATTAGCCTCTCTGTCACAGCAGCAGGTGCACCAAAGGGCAGGGCACAGCTGAAGGACCTAGAGGTGCACTGGTGTGTGGGGTTATCTGCCACCAGCCTCAACAGGGCATGAGCCACTTTGGTGTGGTGCCAGTCATGGCGGGGCTGCTCCAAGTGAGGTGGGTGCCTGCGGAAGCAGGCAGTTGGGATGCAGTGGGTTCACAGGGGAACGTTGGGGTAAGTCGTGCAGTTCTAACAAGATTAATGGAAGATGTTAGCACTGGTTCCAGAAAAGTGTCTGGCTATCTAGGTTGGGGGATGGGAAAAGAAATGGCAGCCACCAGAACTTTTGTTCCAGGAGAAATCTCCTACAGATCCCTGTCCCTCTTACACACATTCTAAGATTATTCAATGAATCTCCTTCACATATACCCCAAACGCTTTTCAAACTGCTGCTTATGATCTGTGTCTTGGGCCAAATTATTTAGAATGCTGACTTTTTAAGGGCAGGGTCTCAGTTTTCTACCACCCTCTGGCTCTCCTGAAGTTAAGCCTATTGGTTTTTAAAGCTGCTGGAGTTAAGCCCCACTGATTTTTAAAGTTCTTGGAATAAAGTTCTGCTGGTTTTTAAAGCTAGATGCTATGGGAACGGTCTTCCCAGGGGAGGTCTCCAGTGCCAGAGATGCCCAGTGTGGTGTCTGATCCTCTTGCTTTTCCATACTTGTGATGTCCCTCCTGTTTCTGGTTAGTCTGACCAGGGGTTTGGTTCGCAACTATGTCTCTATCTCTTCTACCCTTGTCTATAATTAGCAGTGAAAAGTCTGTTCTGCCGGTCTTCAGGTGGTTTTTCAGAGTTAGTCGTATGGATGCAGCTGTTATATTTGTATGTCCATGGGATGAGATGAGCTCACGATCCTCCTACTCTGCCATCTTTTTAAAACGCCTAGGTCTTTAATAAATAAATACAATGATTACAGAAAGGGATCCTTTATATCCATTTTATATGTTTGAATTAGTTTATAATTTCTCAGTTATTTTTATGAACGATTCCAAAACATCTTTCCAGACTGGAGTTAAATGTCTGAGTTTTATCTTTTTTCTTCTAATGTTTTGTTTGTTTTTGTTTGTTTGTTTTTGTTTTTGTTAGTCTTTAAAACAATGTTAGAAGTCATTACAAGTTCCAAGTCCTTAAAATGTCATTATGTCCCAACAGCCTTATGTTAGGAGACCATCTTGTTACACAAAAATTCTTTAGAAAGTTTTAAAATATGTTAAAAAATGCTTGAAGCTGCTCTATGAAAGACAATGTTAAGAGAATGAAAAGACAAGCCACAAACTAGCAAATATGTGTAGAACACATACCTGACAGAGGGTTTGCCTGTAAATATATACAAGAACCTTTTAAAATTCATCAGTAAGGAAACAAATAACCCAATTTAAAAATGGACAAAAGATTTGAAAAGACACCTCACCAAAGAAGATAAACAGATGGCAAATAAGCTCATGAAAAAATGCTCACCATCATTTGTCATTAGGGAACTGCAAATTAAAACAATGATGATAAACCAGTACTCATCTATTAGAATGGCTAAAATCCAACGGACTGATCATAACAATTGCTAGTGAGTATGCGGAGCAGCAGAACTTTATATTCATAGCTGCTAGGAATGCAGAATGGCACCGCCACTTTAGAAGACAGTTTTATGTTTTCTTACAAATCTACACATAGGTGTACCATATGGTCCAGAAATCATGCTCCTGGGCATTTACCCAACTGATTTGAAAACTTCTGTGTTCCAAAAACATGAACGTTTATAGCAGCTTAATTCATAATCACCAAAAACTGGAAACAACCAAGATGTCCTTAATAGGTAAATAGATAAACAAAGTGTGACACATTCATACAAAGGGATATTATTCTATGATAAAAAGAAATGGGCTATCCAAGTCATGAAAGACATAGATGAGTATTAAATGCATATTTCTAGGTGAAAGAAACTAGTCTGAAAAGGCTACACATTATGTAATTTCAATTATATGATACTTTGGAAAACATAGAAACTGTAACAACAATAAAAAGAATTACTGGTTTCTAGAGGTACAGGGGAATGGAAGAGATTTTGAATAGGTAAAGCACAAGGGATTTTTTTTAGGGCAATTAAACAATTCTGTATGTTCTGTAATAGTGGATATACAACACTACATATTTGTTGAGACCAGTGTATTGAGAAGCCGAAAATATGTTATCTCACATACGGATTTTCTGGTTCTATAAACACAGCAATTTTATTAAATTCTATTGTATTTCCTCATCACTAAGAGAAAAAAAAGTGTATGGTTTTGTTTGTAATTGTATACTCTGTATTACTGAGCATTTTGTGATTGGGGAAAGCTATTATTTTGACCAGGCATTAATGAAACCTTAGTCTTCCACTTACAGTTTTACATATCAGGAGACTGTGATGATTGTGAAAATTTCCCACAAACTGGATTCTGCCTCCATTCATTTCAAAACTCATTTCTCATCCATCACCCTCATACTTCTGGTGCCAGATCCATAAGACACATTCACTAGGGCATCATGATACAACCTCACATATACTTTTAGGTCATGGTGTCCTAGTAAATTGTCACAGTGTCCAGCGGGAGTGTTTCTGGAAGCGATTCCCACATGAGAGGTACTTTAATATCTTAAATATAAATGCAAGTGGCTGCAAATTTTACAAAAATATATTACTATATGAATACATTGCTAGCTCCTCTCTATGACATATAGAGGGCCTGTATAAGTGAGGACCAGAAATCTGAATTTCTTTAGCTTCACAGAAAATCAGCCTCCAGGCATTAGGGGTCTTTGGAAGTTCTATTCTTTCAGTTTGCAGGTAAAATAGCAATCAAGATTATCGGCTAAGAGTGGGAATGAGGAATGTAGTGGGTGGTTTGGAAGAGAAAATAATGTATGAAATAGCTATGAGAATGGAAAAGCAATGGACTAGAGAAATAGAATTGTTGAGCAGCATTAAGACCCACTTGATGGGAAGGAATCTACAGAGAAATTAGTAGGCATGATGGCGTGTTGTACACCAGACGTGTTTAGCCATACGAGTGCAGACAGAGAGTGCATGGATAACTGGATTTGAGCAGGGTTGTCATTTAACAAGCAAATATTAGGAAATGAGAGGGATTAAATAGAAGGTATATGCAGGAGAGTGATTACTAATGCTGGATTGTGGATTTTAACCTGTATAAGGAGAGAAGAGAGGACATCAAGTTTGACAATTAGTGGAAAATGGTAGAATCGATAGATTGACAGGCCCACTGGATCAAAGAGAATAAACTGGAAAGGTACAAAGTGGTGGTCAGAGATGGAATACATGGAATTGAAGAGATGAATGGATTGCAATTAATGGCAATGACAAAGGCTACAGGAAGACCATCAAACTAGGGGACTAGGATGGTGTTGAGGACTGGTTCATTAGGAGAAAAGTTCGAGGACCTGACGGGACAGGATGTTGAAAGGATCATTTATGTGCCTATCAAAATCCCAAGAATGAAGACAGGAGTACAAATGAGTGACAGTGAACCAGGTGCTAACACCATCAAGAAATGAGGCCGTAGAGCCTGGGAGTTATATATGGAAGGAACAGTGAGTGGCAGTGGAAAATCTAATGAGATTCAAATCTGGGAGGAAGGAGGGAGGAGAAAGTAATACAGAAGCAGTAAGAACAGATAACTCACTTCTGGACCCTATGATTGTTATGGAGGAAACACAGCCACCAAATGAGAGGGCTGAAGAGATAGATACATCCTCAGAAGACAGACTCATTTTAATTTTGAGTAAGATGAAGGAAAAGTTTTGAAAATACATTGGATTTTGCAAAGTATGGGCTTTGGAATTCCAAAGGGCACACATTATATTACAGTCTCAGTGTCCATCTATAATTTCCTGGCTATTGTGGCACAGTGAATAGAGGTCTATTGAATGTTACACATTCTTCTAATAAATGAAAAATGTAAGGCTACAGAATAGCATTATATACATATATATGTGTATACACACACACACACACACACACACATATTCACATATATGTATATAGTTTGCTCATGCCAAAAAGTTCTCAAAGTTAACACAAAGTAGTGGTGTTCATCTGTGTGTGTGTGGGGGGGGATCTAAATACAATGAATGTTGAAGGGATACGTTTGCCTTTATTTTATAGCCTGCTGTAGTGCAATATTGAAATGTATAATGATGAGACAATTGAAATATGAATACTTACTGACTCTAATATTAAGGAATTGTTCATTTTTCTTAAGTGTGGCAAGTATATCATGTTTTTTTTTTAAATTTAGAAATACATATTTACAGATCAAATATTTTTGGGTATTGGCCTAAAAGTAATATGAAAAGGGGAGTGGATAAAGAGTATAGATAGGAGACTTAGATACAAGATCATTCTGTAGTTGAGTAAAGTTGAACCTAAGCTATGGTTACATGGGGTTACATTACTGTATTTTTATACATATTTCAAACTGTTCATAATAAAATGTTATAGAAAATAACTTATCAGACATTACAATAGGTAGTATCTAGTCAGTTAAAATGTTTCATTACACACTTTATTATATTAAATTTGGGGAACATAGTGTTATAAATATTCATGGTCCTACCCCTCACATTGTTTATGGCTTAAAAGTAAAAACAATTAGCAATCTCCTCTCCTTCCCCAAAATTATGAGATGGACCAAGGAGGGCCTTGTAAGCCATGTTAAGGCATTTGGGTTTTCCTTTGAAAATAATGAGAAACGATTTAAGTGTTCCAACCAGAGAAAAATATCAGATGTCTCCATATTATTTGTTCTAACTTGAGGAACTGATTGAAAAAGGGCTAGGTATGTGTGATCAGTTAGGAGGTTATTAAAATTGTCTAGGCTTACATTGGTGAAATTGCAATACAAAGGCTGAACAGAAGAGGCAGAATAAGCAAAGAAGTTGAAAAGAAATGTTGGGTGAATAAATATTATGTCATAAATCTAGGGTCTGAAAAGTCAAATACCGACCACAGGTTAGCAGGATAATGATTTATTGCCTAAACCACATTAGCCACCATGGTGTTTGATCTTGCCATTCCTCTTCTCAGAAACACACAGTGGTTTCCCATGGCCCCTAAGAATGTCTACCCTCCTTGTTGTGACATTCAAGGTCATACTCTCATCTCTCTGGGTGCACTGATTTGATCTGATAGAATAAGAACTTGTGTAGCTTCTTGCTTTGGAAGGTGCTGCTCAGACTGGGCCTAATTCTCCTCTGTCAAAATTTGTCTCACCCTTGTAAGTCTTATAGCCCAAACACCCAACTCCTCCATAATCCCATGTAGTCTATATCCATTCCTCCTTTCTGCATGCTCTAAGGACATTAACTGGACCTCAGCTTTATACTTAGGTAATAACTTCAGTGTGGTTTTATAAATATTATAGTCGTTTTCAGATCTTCTCCCCAACCAAGGTAGAAACCTCTTGAGGTCAAACAATGTTAACTTTATCTTCTTCGATTACCTTACCTATTTTAGTAACCGGTAAATACGTCCATATTATAACAAAATCTAGATTTTAGCTTATATGCTCAACCATTTTTTAAATATGTGTGATAACCTTGATATCAAATGACAAGGCAAACTTATGAGAGTGCATAAAATTCTTTATTTAGAACAATAAAGTATATGTATATATATAATGTAATTTCAAATTCAAACCTGTATAAAAAAGGGTCAGGACATATACCTAGTTTAAAAAGTACACATATAGTATATACACATACACATCACATTTTACAACGTTTTTTATTTAATTACACTTCAGTCATAATAAACTAGAATAGTGTTGACATACATTTACATTACAATATGCAAACTCCAATCTATGAATGAACTAGCAATGTATCTATGCATCCATCTAAATGTTTGAATACTTTTCAAGTCCATCAATTTAAAAAATAGCAACAAATGGACACTATAATCACACATTAATCCTTAGAATATAGGATATTTTTATTGAAAAATTTTGAGCCTTATAGCTGAGAAATCAAGTAGTTGAAAATACTATGCTTTTAAAACAATTTTATTTTTAAAAACATCATAAGGATGTAGTTGGAGATGGCAGTTATAAATTTACAATGCTTAGGAAACATTTTAGGATTATGAATATCCACTTTAAATTATTTCTAAAACATCTTGTTAGGAAATAAAAGTACCATTACTAATTTGTAACAAAGGCATTTCCAGACTTGTTAATGAAAAGCAGCAAAACCATAATTTGTGCAATAAAATATCATAAATTAACTAGTTAGAATTTCAATGTTTATATTTTAATGCCAATTTTACAAAATAATACTGTTTCAAAGACAAGCTGGCTTACTTTAAAATTCTTATCCCACCTTCTAATTTTAAAATGCAATTTATGGATGACCCCTTTCCAAATGGATTATAAATTATTTTTTGGCACTCAAAAACTTTAAGCATCTTACATTTCTGTTCTAAGCTTTTAATAAAATGACAGCATTTAAATGCTTAATTTGGTGCATTTCCAAATGTTGCACATATCTTATAGTATCTCTTCCTGACTAATATGCACTTGTGGTTTTCATTCTTCAGAGGTGATCCAAAAATGTTTACTTAAGCAAAGGAAAAAGCCATCTCTTGTGTAAATGGTTACCCAATTCACCCTATAGGAGATTGAATTTTACTTTTACTAATGGATCCTATTTACATTACAAACAAGAATAGCAATGACTTTTTGTGTTCAAATTGCTTATTCACAGATCAGAATGGAACATCTCATATGGAATAGTTTCAGATCTATTTTGTTGTCTTTGTCAGTCAGATATCAATAGGTTTCACACCTAAGGTGTGACCTCCAACTTCACCATAAATAAAACATGGAGATCCAAAGAGAAGAGGTGACTTACCAATATCAGTTAATAGCAGAGAAGTTTCTCACAATTTTTTCCAACATCTGCCTCACTATGCCAAACTGTCTTTTGAAAAATTTCTAAGAATACGTGGGAAATGGCTAAAAGCCCCATATTGGAATTACATTTTGAAACCAAAACCTAGCTGCAGAAAAATATTGAGATATCCATGAATCATGAATCATGAATGGATTTTTCTGTTAATTTCAAACCTCAGTTGAATTAGAATACCAAAATATGCCACAAAGTTTCCCCGAAGTACTTTCATACTCAATTAAATGTGTTAATTCTTACTAAAAGCAAACACTACATTAAAAAACACGTTTTCATTCTTCATATACTTAATTCTTTTTAAAGAGAATAGGGTACTTATTCTATTATCATATTGAAAAAAACTGAAATTTGTCTGACTCATTAAAAAATGGCAGTGTGGTAAGCACGTTAGATTATAATACAAAATCCGGCAACACTTTGATATTACTGGGCAGGCACCATTTATCACAGAGCCAGTTTCTTTATAGACTTGTGTTCTACCAAAGAGGTGCAAAGCTTTTAGTATAATTTAGAATCTGCAGACTTCTGAGATCATTTTAAAAGGCAATTTTGGAACATTACAAAAGATATCAGATACATGGCACCAATTTAAAAGGTGATTTCATGATTGATAATATCAGTTGTGAGTTTTCCATGATTTCTGAAGGATATTCAGCACACATATCAGATAAAATAAAGCAAATGTGTGTGTGTATGTGTGTATATATATATATACACACATACATACACATACACACACACATTCATCTCAAAGCAGATATAACATATAATTCCCAAGCAGCCAGCATCCAAAATCATGTTCAGCCTTTTTCTACTGTTCATGCATTTTATTGAACCTTAGTGTTTTAAAAATTGGTAATTCAAGTAACTCTCAATGAACTAATACATTTAATTAGGTAGAATATATTACCCCTTGCCTATGATGCCAGATTTCATAACTTGCTGAATTTGTTATTTAACTCTATTGATTAGGACCATGTCCTTGAGTGTTAAAACCCAGCTCCTGCCTTTGAGAATAAAAGTGCATTTATTGTACTCTCAAGCTCATTAAACAGCATTTTTTTCATGGCTAAGAAAATCAAAACCATTGGTGAAATAAACTATTAAATTGAGAAGTATCAATCTTCTCAATCTACACCTGACCTACACACATAGCTCATACTAACTTATATCTAGTTTCTTCAAAAAAAAATCAAAATCACACACTGAGAGGTCCTTTCAGCAATTAAACTGATCGCTGGTTTTATTACTAAACGTTTGATCCATGGGATATTTAAGGGCCTGAGTAAGTCAATGCAGCTTCCCAAAACACCTGGGTTGTATCTTAGAGAAATGACTACCATCTGAGGAAGCCCAGCACTTTAGAGAAGGAAGGGATCATAGAAATATCATCTGGGCTTTTTGGTACAAAAAAGCGCAAAAGCCGCTTCACTGGGGTTGTATTTGGATCCTCTTTTAACATGAAGTCCAACTATACTAGAAATTCTTGGACTTTTGAAATAAAGGAAAGCTAGCAGTTTTTCATGCCCTTTTGTATCACTACATTGAAAATGATCATCTGAGGGGGTAGAACATGACAATAATGTTATAACAAGAATTAAGTTATAATAGAAAGCTTTGAATCCCTTCATCTGTATGTTCATGATCTACTGAAAGAATCTTAAACCACAAGAAACCATTTCTTTAGTCAGATGTTCGACTATTAAAAAAAATGGCAAAGGGAAATTCACAAAATGTCTTACAAGTTTTAGTTTAAAAGCATGATGTCCATCTTGAGAATTCTTACCAAATTCACTCTTAATACAACAAACGCTGTCACAAACAGCAAACTGACATGCATAACTACATAAAGCTCGCTATTTTAAATTCATAAATATTAATATAGAGTGCCTGATTTTAAATAAATGGATCCCTTAAACTGATAATGGTGATTATACGAGAAATAGCTAAAATTTCCTGATTCCTTTCATTCTTATAAAAGCCATGTAACCTAATTTTCAATACCCATATTACCATGTGGGTGTGGTTTTCTAATCTTAGATACTAAATATAATTTTTAGTTTCTCTCATGATGTAAATTGAAAATGAGACCTTCATACATTCAGCAATTTCTCTTAAGTCCCTTTACATAACTCTGTAATAGTTTTAGAATATAAACATTTCATAATATATTTTGCAAGCACAATTTATACACTCTATAAGTGGTAGGGGAAAGGGGTGCAAAATGTCCTCCTCAGTGACCGTGCTGTTCAGTGTTCATGGCTTCTTTGGGCCATAACTCCTTTGGAGAGTCTCCTCTCTGCAAAGGCATCAATGTTTTTTTTAGGGGGTGGTTTTGTTTTTTTTTTTTTTTTTACATTTTTATTCAACTTACTTAAACCAAAGCAAACCAAAACAAAAACAACTCAGTTCATCCATTTCTCCCAACCACCCCCATCCCTTGCAACTACCAATCTGTCCTTTGTATCTATGAGCTTGGTATTTTTAATTTTTTTACTTAAAAATTTGTTTTAGATTCCACATATGAGAGAGATCATATGGTATTTCTCATTCTGACCTATTTCACTTAGCATAATGCCCTCAAGTTCCATCCATGTTGTCACAAATGGCAAGATTTCATTTTTAGAGCGGAATCCACTGTATGTATAATATGTGTGTTATACACACACACATGTAACACATTTTCTTTATTCATCTATTGATGGACACTTACATTGTTTCCATATCCTGGCTATTATAAATAATAATGCAATGAACATGGGGCTTATACATCTTTTAGAATGTGTTTTCATCTTCCTCAAATACCCAGAAGTGGAACTGCTGGATAACATGGCAGTTCTATTTTAATTTTTTTGAGGAAACTCAAAATTTCCCATAGCGACTGCACCAATATACAGTCCCACCAACAGTGCACAGGGTTCCCTCTTAATTCTTATCTTTTTGATAACAGCCATTCTAACAGGTATGAGGGATATCTCATTGTGGTTTTGATTTGTATTGCTCTGGTGATTGATGGTGAGCATCTTTTCATGTACCTGTTGGCCATTTGCAGGTCTTCTTTGGAAAAACATCTACTCAGATCTTCCCATTTTTAAGTTAGAGGTTTTTTTCTTTTTTCTTTTTTTTTTTTTTTTTTTTTGCTATTATTGTAGGAGTTCTTGGTAGATTTAGCTATTAGCCCCTTATCAGATATATGACTTGCAATTATTTTCTCCCATTCAGGTTCTTTTTTCCATTTTATTGATGTCATCACTGTTCTAATACAATACTGACTCCCAAGCATGGATAGATCCAGCTAACCATGTCCATTTGTTTAGTGGGAGATAGGTTTATGTCAAGAAGAGACCAAGATCAGACCCAGACCATTAATTAGCAGCTACAAGGCTGACATGTTGCCTACTCCAATCATTTTGTTCCTACTGCTTTCTAAATGTAGACTGGCTGATGCTGTTGAGTTTTTGTTTTTAACATTTTTTCTAGATTCATTTCAGAAAAATTATCCCCACTATACAGGATGAAATCTACTTGCAAAGACCAAGATTACTATGAACTGCAGGTTGTAACTGAAAATAAAGCTATGTGACTTTTCAGCAATTAGACACTTCTGGAGGCATGCAAAATGGTGCATGCAATCTGGGACACGTGCTTTCTCTCCCAACGTCAGTTGCAAGTTCTAAATGAGACCACCAGTCCCCCAGGTCTTTAAAATAGAGTCCTGCTCCATGCAAGGTCTTCTTTATAGATGATTAATTCAGTGCCAGTTTCACAGTAAAACATTTTGTTCCAATTTGTGAATAATCCATATAGAGTCATGGGTAGCAAGAACAGATAAAAATGCAGTCTGTTACTCCAGACAGAATATGAATTTGTTTAAAGCTGCTTCATTTATGAAGCAAACATGAACTGTTACCCGCCTAGAGAGGAAAGAAAAGAGAGAGATTATGGTGTATCTGCTTTCTGCCTTCTTTCCATTCTCAATAGCTGAATTCATAGGACTACAGAATGAGTAATATACTTAAAATACAAGCTTCACTTACACAAGCTACAAGAACTTGACAAATCTTTTCCTAGATGCAATGATTAGTCACTCTCCGTGACCTCCCTGGTAACATTTAACATTATCTGAATGATCTTACTCATTGTTTGACTCTCTCCTCTCATTAAAATGTAAGCTCCATGAGGACAGAGACCTTTGTCTATCTTTTTTACTGCTGTACTCCAACACCTAGAATAATACCTGGCAGAGGAAATATTCAGTAAATATTCCTGGAACATAAGGATGGATGAATGAATATCCAGTGGCCTTCACACCCATTTGCATACTATAGATTGTTTCCATTTGTGGTAAGAGGGTTATTTTGCAGCCTTGAATTTCTCTAACCAAGCTATGAAAAGGTAGTATATACATGGTGAGGGGAGAGGGTTTTTGAAAGACAAAGACAGTGTCTAGAGAGAAATGCAGTAGCATTAAGGAGACATCGGTGGAGAAGCTAATAAGAGACCATCAACAAACAGCAGCCTTCTGGTCACTGAGCAATGCCAGTATCTTAACTGCTAAGCCATCACTTCTCCCAACTGAGGAAACAGCAGCAGCAAGAGGGCTTTCAAAACTGTCAGCCAAGAAAAGGAAGAAATCCTGGCATCACATCCGGACAAAGTCTCTGGGGAGGTTCATTTGGCCTTAACATAACTTATACTTGTTGAAACATTAAAGCCAGACATTGTTTCAGTTCTTCAGAGCTGGTGCTGCTAATCCACTGAGCTTTGGACTCAGCTTTTAGATTTTCAACTTTCACATCAAGTCTCTCTACTTACTTAACTATTTTTTTCAAAGATTGTATCTTCACAATATCTTCAATCACCACCCCTAAATAACTGCGTATGTTGCTTTTTCTTCCCTACTCAATACCCTTCGTCCTTATTTCCTGAATTCAAATATCTCAGTTTTTAAATATTTGACATCAACACAAAGGTTATAAACTGCATAAAATTCCACAGTATAAATGGTAAGAAGTGCACTATTTTTTTCCGCTCTAAATGAATTTACTACAAATTGTACTATGACAAATTATCAGACAGAGAACTCTAGAAACTAGAGAACCTGCATCTGGGAAAGAAGAATTAAATCCCAAGAGGAAAATTAAGAAACAATTAAGAGAAAACTTCAGAAATCCAAAATATATAAGTAGATGATATTTTTAAAATAAGCCTTGATTAAAAAACCAAAAGGGAATCACACAGAATACAAAAGGATATATTTTTTTAAAAAGGAATAGCTTGAAATTCTAAACTTAAGTAGAGAAGATTGGAAATCTATTTCTAGTTTTGTTCCCAGGTCTCTTAGCAAAGAAAATAAACTTGAAGGTTGACAACAGTTTTCCCATAAAACAAAACAACAATTTTTATAATGATACCCTGGGATCCTTGCAACCACCTCATGAAATAAGCAGGGTGAGTCTTATTATCCCCTTACTGGAACTTGAAAAAACAGGGGTTAAAAGACAACTGACCCATCCAATAACCTACAGCTTAACTATTTGCAGAGCCATGGCCTGAACCCAAGTCTGATCCCTTCTTATCCTCTATGTGTGTGTCCTCAGAAAGAGCTCAAAAGCAAATCCTCTGAAATTCTTAAGAAATATCTGGTAAAGAGTCAGAGATCTTGGCAAATCCTGTGTGTGCCAAATGATAAAAATTCGACTCAACGTTACCCATATTCCAAATCTAGGATCTATTATCGCCTATCTTAGCCCAGATCTGCAGGAAATGTCCAGGTTGTGTTTCTTTTATGAATCTCTCCACCAGCCTACTTGTAATAAGTTAAGTTTATTTGAGAGAGAAAGTGGGGGTAAGGGCAGAGAGAGAGAATCCCAGACTGCACTGGCAGCACAGAGCCTCATGCAGGGCTCAAACCCATGACCCATGAGATCATGACCTGAGATGAAATCAAGAGTCAGATGCCCAACTGACTGAGCCACCCAAGACCTCCCAAAATGACTTTCAACACTTACCATGCTGGGGTGTCTCAAGAACACTGACAAATGGGTGTCTACAAACTCATGTTATTTACTGTCAACCAAACAGGGCCTTCTCAGTGATGCAGTCCTTCTTCCAAGGTCTCAATTAAAATTCTTTGTAGATGACTCCCAAACCCCAAATCTATTACCTCCAGCCCTGACTGTTCTTTGAATTTCCAGTCTAAGACATTTGCCCCCATCAATATTTATTAACAACTCCTTCTCTTATTTCCTTTTAATGGCACCGCCATCTGGTTAGTCTCATAGGCTCCAAATTATCCTTGAGTACTACCTGTGATGTCAAGCCTCACATTCCATCAGTAACTAGAATGTGTTGATTATTTCACTGCATATCTCCAAACAGATCCATGCTTTCCTATTTCCATGGCCCTAACCCCAGTTTATGTCATCATTCTCTCACATATGTTTGGAAGATTGGCCTCCTAGGTGGACTACCTGACTCCAGTTCACTGCTTCCATTCATCCGGCCACACCAACATTTCATTACTTTCATAATACTCAGTTTTGATTGTATTACTCACATTTTTTTGAAGCCCTCCCATAGCTCCTTACATTATTCAATAGAGTACACGTCCTGTATTTGTAATTTTTCAAACTGATGCCCACATCCTTGCTTCTCAGCATTTCAGCCCTTCATGTGTGACCTCCCACTGTAGTCCAACTGTACAAATGGACTCTTGAACACTTTCTCTGTACTTTTGGCCTCTCTTAGTTTATACCAATTGCAGTGTCTGGATTTCCCCTTCCCTATTGCTATTAAAATGTTACCCGTCATCCAAGATCTAGCTCAGTATAAATGCCACCTCCATCACCTACATGATGAAGCCTTTCTCCTATTGCTAGTGATTTCTTTCTCCTTTCAGATAAAGCAACTGTTTACGGGTGTGCATACTACAGTTCTAAGAGGTCTATCCATACATATCACCATCTATATCTCTGAGTCAAGGACACATCCTGTACAACCATAATCAGTGCCTTTGATCTCTTATTGCATTTTCCTTGCAAGCTCCTTTCATTGTTTTAACTTTGCAAACTTCTAGTTTGCTTTTAAAAATAGGTTATTATGCATATGTCTTACTTCCTTTGGTAGGCTATAAGCAATTTAAGGACACAAGTAGGCTATATTAAGCTTTGCATCCAACAATGTATCTACTAGAGTGTGTTGAAATCCCATTTGTGGGAAGAATTAAGAGTGAAAATTTCCTATAATATACTCTTTTCTTTCTTTCTCAAACTGCTACACACAAGCTAATAAATGAAAAAATCTTGTGGAATGCCACTTATGAATACTTGGCATCAGCCAGTCAACTAAGTCGATTTTAAACTGTTTATATAGATTAGTATATTTTCTCTTAGCACCGGTTTCTTTTGTTTCTAGTTCATTACCTTATATTCCATGTTATTTCCTTGTTTTAAAAATATCAAACCTTTCCTCTTTTCATTTTCCAATTACAGGTTATTTCATTTGAAGAAGTAATTATTCCATTTTTTGTTCTAGTATTCCAATATTTGTCTTCATTTTTTTTTTAGCTGGTGAAACTTCCACTTGAGGGAGAAATCCTTGCAATAAATCTGAGTCATTCCCTGTAATTTCCCCTTCCTTGTTAACCAAGAAAATGACTATAATCCAAATCATATCTAATATTTAAAATATATAACAACAACTGCATATTACATTTCTATCTTGGTACTTTTTACTACGGCTTTCTTATTTCTCAGCAAATTTCCTCTTACTGCATCCTATTCTGCTCTCCCAAACCTTTTCCTTCACCACAATCCTCTCCCCAAATTACAAAGTTCTTCATCAGGCCTTAAACCTCTGTTGGTATAGCGACAAGCAAAAGGCTTTTACTCTACACAGTGGGTACTCAGTAAATGGTAACAAATGATACCTACATATTCACACTTTGGAGTCTGCAGATTCATGATGAAACCTGGCTCTTTTGTCTTCCTTTTTCCTATCCTTTCCAGGTCTATTTTTGTTTTTATTTTCATAAATTTTATTCTCATATTATTGCAATTTTCTGAGATTCTCATCTTCTCCATTTGTCCTCCAACAAATATTTATTCATTACTGTATGCACAAAGTAGATGTTATAGAGTTTGGTGGGATTCCAAAATGAAATTCAGAAACAAACCTTGCCCTGTAAGAGCTTATGGTTTAGCAGTGGACACAAAATAACTATAAAAGTAACTGTGAAGTCCTATTAATGTGTTAATATTACATGAGTATTACATGTCATATGACATAGGATTAGAAGGCTATAAATTTGGGAAGTCAGCTTTTTGGAGGTGGTGGTATCTGAGTCTTGGAGAGATTTGCACACCTGATGAGTAAGATATTTATGAAGGAGAATGCCAGTTCATTCCTTATCCATTTCACATTGACTACTCAATAATGTGTGAGGAGTTTATTTCTAAGTGATCCAGAGCTTCTTTTTAAACCTAATGTGATTGAATGTATACATGAATAACATTTTACATTTTAAGAAAAATAGTCATTTCTCATGACTATATTTCCCCTTTGGACGCTTTACTTTCCTATTGACCCAAATCAATAAGTTAAATACACACGCGCACACACACACACACACACCTACAGGATAAAAATAAATCCTACTTCACCTTCTTAAAGATTTTTAAAAATTTATTTTATTGAGGTACGAGCACTTAATGTGAGATCTATCCTCTTACCACATATTTAAGTACACAATGGTAGCATTGTTAACTAGGGGCATAATGTTTTATAGCAGGTCTCTACAATTTACTCATCTTGCACATAAAAAACCCTACTTCAGAAGAACTATCTTCCTTACCAGTGGTTAAACTTTCATTCAGGATTTATTCACTCTGTCATTCAACAAGTATTTGGTTTGAGTCTACAACACATAGGCAACAAGCTGAGTTGCTATGAGGAGATACAGCAAAACAGGCTCAATTCCTATCCCTGAATGTTCCCTGACTAGCAGACATATGCAGAAATTGCTTGACCATGGTTGTTTTCAAATGCCATTTTTTTCCCTCCTAAACAGGTGCCCTGGGTTTTCCCATCATAATCCATTCTCCAAACGTCATAGGGCAAATACCACAATTAAAAACCACATGATTAAAGACCTGTGTGCCAAAACAGGATCCCAGCGATGCAATCCAAAACCAACCAGGACATTACTTGAGCCTTTAAGACTCAATTAACTATTTAATGTGTGGTTTCTGGATGTCTAGCTTAAGGGAACTGAAATGGCAGACAGGAAAGCAACAGTTAGGCTCATGTTGGGGTTGAAGGGCAGAGGAATTATTTTTCTTAGAAAGCTAGGATTTCAACTTGGAGAGTACTGCTCCAGAAAATAAAAAGTACTGAATGAAAGGTCTATTCATTAACATTATTTGACAGAAAACATGACCTTAGAGAGGAGGTAAGATCGTGAGCAGGGGGGAAATAAAGTGCTATTTATGGTTTGGATATGGTGATCCAGAGCACGATTAAAGGCTGAAATGAAGTCTGTGTAATAGCAGGGTTAAAATGTTAGAGAAATATGCGACATTGTTATTGTATCATCTTATTTGGGACTGTTGGAAAACGTTTTCCAACTGTCAGAATGAGCTGGAGAAGGCAAAAAGCTCTCTGGAGAGAAATCTCAACCTGGGACAGAAATGAAACTGGAAGGACAGTGATCTACAAAGAAAAGGCGAAGCTCACCACAGACCATGTATCTCATAACCCCGGAGAGTGGGTGATCTTCTGACCATGAGGGAGGGCAGGGAAAGAACTGAAGACTCAGGAGGATGAGAGGACATTCATACACCACTGTGATCAATGTGTCGAGATCCGGTGGCCGTAACAAAACTAACAGCCTGTTAGCACAAGTAGAAATGAGAAGGGCAGAACTGACGTTGGCTCAGGTGGGTGCCATTCAGGGTGCCCTCCCCCGTGCTCTCCCCCTCCCCCACACTAATCCAGGGTCTGCCACTCAGCAGCTGTGAAAGTAGACAGGCGAGGAGGTATGAACATCAGGTATCTGTTTCTGGTGTAGGTTTACTGCATCCTGGCTCTGGACAGTCATGGGGCAGGTGGCCCTTTACCTTGACAACTTTCTTCTCCTGATTTACAAGCTATTTTGATCATTTATCCTTTTCCTTAAGATAGCAAGGAGAGATTTGTAGCATGCACTTGTTTACAGCATCTAACAAATGAGTTGCTTTTTTCTATTACGTTATGGTAGTCACGCCTAACTGAAATTAGTCTTATTTTTACTTCCTCTATTAATATTATCTTATTTTAGTCCTAATTTGTTCTATTCCCCTTGGTTAACTTATTTTCTGGCCTCAAAAATAGTAAACACTTGACTGTTAATTTTTTGTATCCCTTCCACACAGGATGAATCCAGTAATCAGAACGACTAATCACTGTTTGCCTTTCAAAATGTAAGAACACACATGACTGCATTGTGCACATCTAATTCATTGTAACAGCTTCAGTTACCACACCAACATCAGTTTAATAGTCAACTTAATAAATTTTGTTTCTAAATTTTGGCATCTAAGATTCTGTAGGGTTCTTGCTTAATCTTTCAGCTTAAATTCTAAAAACTTACCAAGGCACAAAAGTAACAGTGTTGATATAAGCCACAATTACACCTCTTGAAACTCTCTCTCTTTTTCTTGCAGCATACTGAAAAACAACAAGAAAAATGCTTATTTGCTTTTGGACAGAGATTCTGAGGTACACCATGATCTGGGCATTGTAAAAGGTAGGTTTTTTTGTTTTTTTTTTCTGTAAATACAGTAACAAAAGATGGCAAAACTGAGTGGAAAGTTTATCTTCATCAGTAATTCTAAAGGGAAGAAGGAAGACCTCAACACAGTCTTCCCCAAGTTGTTTAAAAAAATTCTCTCTCTCGCATATGCAAATACACATACTAAACATGCCTATCTGTACTTCATAGGTGTATCTGTATATACGAAGGCATGATACGAGAGAAAGTAACATGCCAAATGAAAACTATAAACGGGGGGTAAACCAAGGTACTAGTGCTGGAGCAATATGGGGTAAGGGAAGTCAAATACATGAAGTATGCAAGAGAAAAGTCACTCAAGTATCCTGACCAGGAAGTAACCTTATGAACCAGGGTTGCAGGTGCAGTTTAGAAGGGCGAAGGGGAAGATCCTGCCGCAGCTCAGCCAAGACATCATAAAGGGGTGGATGAAGAGGATGACGGTTTCCAAAGCGCTAAGAGACAGACAGAGGAATGAGCATGTCCTGGTTGCTAGTGTGGACATGGAGATTATGCACAAGTGTGCCTCCAGAGCCCCATGACGGGCAGTTTAAGCAAGATTCTGCTGAGTACAGAAATAGAGCTGAGACAGCCACTATTGATACCTTAAGAGGAGTCACGAAGACCACGTGAAGGTATATTCTATAGGGAAGCAGAGATGTAGGACTGAAGCAAGTGTGAGAGGTAGGAAGTGTGGATAAAGACTGCAGATATGCATTGGGAGCTACCACTGAGAGCAAACAACTTGTTAAAAGATGTATAAGCACGTGCAGGGCAAGTGAAATGGCAATGTCAAGCCTACTTATGCACATATTTAGCAAAACAAAATACCTTATCTCATTATCCTCTTCGTTAATCTGTATATTTTCAACTGTCCTTGTGAGATTCGGTTGTTTCTTCTGGGAAAAGAACAAGGACATAGATTGTAGAAACATCAACGGACAGTATAATATTCAAGAGGTAAATGGTCTCTACTTTGATCTTTATGTCAATAACTCCAACATCAGGGTTTTGTTTCCCAGCATGTAGCATGTAAAATATTTCTACAATAAAAAGTTATGAAAAATGCACCGTATTAGCGACTTAACATTTTCAGGGTGCTGGAGGTGAAAAAGCAACGAAGAAACAGAAAGATTTAAATGGTAATCAAATTCAAAAGACATTTCAAAAAGTTGAATCGTAATGATTTAGCACATTTTAAAATCTGAGACAGGTTTCTGTAAGAAGAGAACAAAAGAAGAAAAATCCAAAATAGCAGATAATACAAATGACATTTCTGTTTGGCTTAAAGTGCATCATATGTTTTTCAGTCTATTTCTTCCTTTTAACATTTAGCTCAAGCTATTAAAACCAGTCATCATTTCTTAGGTGTACATTTAAAAACAATTCTTTTTAACATTTCTTTATTCTTGAGAGACAGAGAGAGAGAGAGAGGGAGGGAGGAAGGGAGGGAGGGGCAGAGAGGCAGAGTGTGAACAGGGGAGGAGCAGAAAGACAGAGAGAGGAACACAGAATCCTAAGCAGGATCCAGGCTCTGAGCTGTCAGTACAGAGTCCGACGCGGGGCTCGAACTCAAGGGCCATGAGATCACGACCTGAGCCAAAGTCGGACGTTTTACCGACTGAGCCACACAGGAGCCCTTTAGATGTACATTTTCAGATAGAGGGGTTTTCTCCAAAGCATGATAAGGAATGAGGGCAAAGCCTTAAGATTTAGATTTTATTGAGACTAAATTAAGGTAGGATCTTTTCTCAGAAAAGGGGTGGCTTGTTAATCATTTATGTAAATGTAGTATGAGCAAATAAACATCTGAAGTTCAGGAAGTTTTGATCAAGAAATAAAGAGTAGCAACCTTTACCTTCCAGTAGAAGGCTCCAAAAGCAAATCCGATTACAAGAGAAAAGCACGCTGGTAATGCCATGACTGCCCATTGTATGCTGGAGTCTTCTATGGGATTTGTGGCCTTCCCTGTAAGGAAAACAGTACAGTGGTGAACACGGCATATCCATGCTAGAGGTTTGCTCTCATGCTGTGTGTGGTTGGCCCCACCTGTTGCCATAACGTACTCTTGACCTATCTCTGTTTGGAATATTTGGAAAACTGGTTTTTCTGCTGAGCGTTGTTTTGGGACAGCAATACAAGTCCGTGTCATCTCCAAAATAGGTAGGAGGAAAAAGAAAAGAAAACCCACAGAAGGTTATCTGACTTGGTTAATGTTGACACATATGGACCACAGACGACATTTTCCTAAAAATTATTTATACTATCAAGGAAATCTAAAACCTTTTCACTTTTTCACTCGTGACATCTTGCCAAGAAATTTTAGAGGACGTGTTGCATTCTGGATCAAGGTCGGTATGCATTATGCTGTTTGGCCTGCTGCATATATTAAGTCATTAAATATACTTTGTGGTTAGGGTCCTTTTAGGTACCTCACCCTCAGAGTCATGGCACTGCCTCACCACATCTCCGGTATCCATTTACTGCACGCCAGAGAATGCCCAACACGGTGCTAAGGACTAAAGGTTTAATTTTTCAGACTTAAATTGGAAAGCCCCATAGTACCAAACACTAAGAATGGTTGAAAGAACCAGTGTCCTCTCATTGCTTACTCTAAATAAAGTAACAGCGCGAGAGAGAAAACGTGTGAGATTAAATTGGTCCTCCTCGGCTTTGATCCTGCTTGGCAGAATGATCGATGAATTAAACAAAACACATCTCCCACGAGGGTCTCTTCTCCTGTATCTCCTTACAAGCAACAGCTTAGCTGTTAGAACACACGGACACACATGCCAACTGGTAAGAGTCAAACCTGAAAAGGTTTTATACATTTTCAGCAATTATAAGAACAAAGTGTAAACTAATCCAAGGTAAAGTGACCATTTGGGGCTATAATATTGTGCAAGATCTGGGTTACTGTGTCAGCCTATGGTCACCTATTTAACATATTAAGTACCTAAAGTATATAATGTAAAAGAACCAAACCACTGTTACGTGTATAAACATTTATAAGGAGAAAATGAACTTACAGATTTAACCTGAGAGGCAAGAAACAAATGCTATCTACTGCAGGGAGAACAGGAATTGCCCATTTCCCCACCATTTGTAAACTGGGAGCAGGAAGTTCAATTCTAGGATTCCTGTTTCCCAAAGGCTCTAATAGGAAGTTTGTGTGTGTGTGTGTGTGTGTGTGTGTGTGTTAAGGGGAGGGTTAGTGAGTCATGGGTACCCCTTACACATAAGGAACAGGGAGACTATCTGGATAGGGAAGTGGGGTCATCCATCCTGAATCACTTCCTTAAGACTCAACTACTGTATCTTCTGGCCCACCACCCATCCTACAGCCCCATGGGAAAGAAGTTTCAGGAGTTTTAAAGTGGAGTTCAACATGGATTCTTTCAGCAAAGTAAGCCAGAGTTACAAAAGGGGATTTGGTAGAATTGAAGTAGTACTACTGTCATTATGATAATATAGCTATTTTAAGGGTTACAGAAGATGATGTGTGCTAGTCTGGGATTTGACTACCATTTATAAAAGAGTTTTCTCTCAGAAAATGGATTCAGAGTTATAAGCAATTTTTGCCATTGTAGGCATTTTAATATCACTATCTGTAAATAACTTGGCTATTTGTGGTTGCATTCCAGTAACAAGTTTGATTTCTCCCAGGGGGCCACTCTGCTACGGCCCACAGTGTCTATTGGGACTGCTGTGTAGTTATGACAGATTTGACCAGGTGACGTCCTGGAGGGATCCCCTAATGAAGGTATCCAGAGAGAACAGAGGAAGCTTCTGATGTTTTTGTCCCCCGACTCCAATGGAAAACTAATGAGCCAGGATGGTGCTATGGAAAATTCCATTACGTATGTTTGGGTAGCCAGATGCCCTGGAATCAAGGAGCCAAACACCCTGTTCTTCCCCTTCTTTCAAAAAGCCAAATCTTGAATTGAGCCATTCAGACCACAGGAAGGACCAGGCCCACTACAGCAACAAGCAGAAGCAGGCTACTAGAGAAAGAGGCATTCTGGGATTCCCCACTCACAATCTTTCTCAGGTAGGATGGCCCCTAAAGAAGGTGTTCCAAACAAAGCCATGCTGGAGGAGAGGTCTAATTAAAGAGAACTCACCTCACGCTTCCAGAGTATTGTGACTTTTTAACCATTTTAAAAGTCCTTCCCCTCCCTGCTCCTGGACTTTGGTCCCAAAGTCTTAGCATCTAAGACATAGAAGCAATCCACTTGCCAGAGGGAGGGGCCTGGTAAAGACCGGGAGGAGAAAGGGACCAGGAGAACTGAGAGCTTCACCTCCTTAAGGGGTCAATGTTACCTTGCTTTTGTTATTTCTCATTAATGCAAAGAGCTTAATAGCCAGCCTTTGGTTCTCTCCACTGATACTGCCATCCCTCTTGCAGAGAAAGAAAAAGGATGTTGTAAGAAAAGGCTTGTTCACACCTTTGTAGCTTGGCTCCCAAGAATTTCTATTGCTGCTATCTATGTGGGATCAATGAGATTTGAACTGTCTGCCTCAACGCCCATATGGTGGGTGTCTGGGGTCAAAGCCCAAGCTAGTAACAAGGCTTTGCTTTTAGTAAAGATTGTCCCAGAAAACTTGTGAGGTAAGGGGGCTCATCTGGACAGGATTTGAGTAATCCCAAATCCCTGGGTTGTTGTTATAATGGTTCTCTCGTTATTATGAAAAGGGTCCATTGTCCAAAATTTATGGGAACTGATTTGTTTGGTTTGACTAATAATACACAACATCTGTTCAAACACAGGACACAAAAAACTGCGCTACAATTTTGCTGAACTACTATTTCGAATGATTCTGCTTATGGGCATCACCATGTCTGTGAACATGGATCTCTTGGTGCTTAGAAAACCTGTAGCTCAGTCTCCCTCCATGATTCAGATTCAAAGCTCACTGTAGGCTTGCCACATTTACTGACCCACAGGCTTCGTGTACCTGACAATTCTAACAATTAATGATGAACACATACATAAGGCATTGTGAGAAATAAGCCCACTGGCCCAATCAAAGGAGGGACACGGAGACTCGGAGCACAGTGAAGTGAGGCTTTAATCAACGTTCTTGCAAGATTGGGTGTCTGAGGGACAGGCACGCTCAGGGAAGTTGCGGCAAACCATTTTTTTCCTAGCATGCAAGTCCTTCCTCTGGTTCCTCATTGGCTGAGTAATAGAGGTTACCGCCTGGGACACAGACAATGCCTATGGCCCATGTCAAGCAGAAAGCAGTCTGACTGGAACAAATGTACATTCCCTGAGGTGACACAGAGACTTTCAGTCCCTCCTCCCTTTGCTCTTTGGCACATGCTCATTGCAAAGCCTGAAAAACAGAGAGGGTAAGAAGAACCAGGAAGTGAAATGTCTAAGGGTTTAGGTCTCCATTGTGTGTGTGTGTGGGTTCGTACTTATTTCCAATAGGTTGTAAACCTGTTAACTAGATAGCACAGCTTTAAAAAAAAAATTTTTTTTTTAACGTTTATTTATTTTTGAGAGAGACAGAGACAGAATGAGAGTGGGTTAGGGACAGAGAGAGAGAGAGAGAGAGAGAGGGAGACACAGAATCTGAGGCAGGCTCCAGGCTCTGAGCTGTCAGCACAGAGCCTGATGCGAGGCTCAAACTCACAAGCTGTGAGATCAAGACTTGAGCCACCTAAGCGCCCCATACATAGATAGCACAGGTTTTATTTGGTACTTCTGAAAATACCACCCTTACTTCTCACAGGCAAGGCTCCAAATTCATGTGTCTTAACACATTTAAAACTCACAGAAACCTTCTGAAGGAGGTATTATTATCCTTCATTTGACTGGCAAGTCCAGAGAAATTAAGTAACTCACCCAAGGTCACACAGTTATCCAAGGGCTAATGCTGGGATATAAGCCCAGGAGGTCTGACTCAAAGACTTTCTTTTTAGAAGATGTATAAGGTAATGTCAAAGTAAGAATTTCTTCCAATATTCTTCTTAAATACTGTCTGCAAGGATCTTAAACATCCTTTCACTTGGTATATAAAGTTAATTACTTTTACTGTGAAAACCCAATTCCTTTTGGGTAACTTGAACACTTTTATAAGGGAGAATCATGGGATAATACAAGATATGAGAGGACACTCATATCTCAGGACTCCTTCATAGGCTTTGGTCTTCCGGCTAGCATGGCCACTTTTTGATTCTTATCCGGAAAACTGGTGTGATTGCTTCAAATTTCTCTGGCCATATTCCCCCCAAAAGTCTTACCTCCTTTATGCTACAACTAAAAACGTCTACATACGTCTATTATGATACATATTGTAATCCATACATGGTATATATGATAAAATACTATGAGTATTTTATTTATGTATGTGTCTTTTAGAAAGATGTAAGCCCTACAAGAGCTAGTCCTTGTGCATGGCTATCTAAGTGCTATATTGATGAGTGACGTCTGAGCAGCAAATTATGCAAGATCCATATTTTTTACAAAAAAGAAAAAAGAAAAAGCAAAACAAAGAAAAAAGAACACTGACCATTCATTTTGTAATTTAAAAAATACCTTCAGACTCAGAGGCACAGGACTGAATAGGTGTTTTATATTCAGTTGTTTTTTGAGGTAAGTAGAAAAGACTTTTGTTTGTTTCCAACCATGATAATAGCAGATTAGCCCTCCCAACCTAAATAGTTATTATCATAGACAGATTATAGGCGGCAGTTACTTTCATACATTAGCCAACAGATAGCACAAGAATGTATACCCTAAGAGAGTAAAAACACACACGGTGAGTCCCACGATTGTCTTCATTTTCTAGCTAGGAGGTATGGAAGATAGAGCCCAAGGAAAGTTCAACGGTCTCACTTGAGATAGGGTATCAGAGACTGAAGTTCAGGGATGCAGTGGCCACAGTTTGTGGGGCAGGTTTATTTGTGGGAAAGGAGCGGGGCCGAAAAGAAATCTCTGGAGGAATCTCCTTAAGTCACCAGTTAAGAAATAAGCTGTACATGGACAGAAAGAGACTTCACAAAACCTGGCAATAAACAACACCTGGGAAGCTATGACCTTGGCATTCAGAGACAAAGGAGCTCTGACAAGAATGGAGACATTTTCTAAGCACTCAATATCTCAGAAATTTCACGCCTTAGAAATAAGGCTACTCTCCCTCTTTCCTCCATGAAAGCTTAAAAACAAGACTGACAAGGAAAATAGTCTGCCAGTAATTGAACTGCCTACCTGAACAAAACTCAAAAGTCTCTAAAGGAATGAAACAAAACCTGCTTTCTCAAAAACATAGTATCCATAATATCCAGCATATATTCAACAAATTACTAGTTATTTAAAGGGAAATGTGACCCATAATCAGGAGAAAAAAGCAGTCAATATACACTAACCCTGAGATGACCTACATGGTGAGATTAGGAGGCAAGAACTTTTAGAGCTTTATTAACTACAGTTGGCACTTGAACAATGTGGGGGTAGGGGCACGACTCCCTTGCACAGTTGAAATCTATATATAACTTTTGACTCCCCCAAAACTTAACTACTAATAGCCTAACTGGAAGCCTTACCAATAACAAACAATCGATTAACACATATTTTGTATATCTATCCTGTATCCTCACAATAAAGTAATCTAGAGAAAAAATATTAAGAAAATCATAAGAGAAAATACATTTATAGTTCTGTAAAAAATCCATGTATAAGTGGACCCATGTGGTTCAACCCCATCTTGTTCCATGGTTCCAGGGGCCAAAAAAGAAAATATTATCATAATGAATATGCAGAATGCAAATCTCAGCAGGAAAATAAGAATCAAATGGAAATTCTAGAATGCAAAATACAAACTTAGAAATGAAAAAAATGCACTAGATCCAAACCCAAAGAATGTACAGCACCAAGAGTGAACCCTATGTAAAATATGCACTTCCAATGATTATGATGTGTCCATGTAAGTTCATCAGTTGTAACAAAGGTACTTTTGGGGGAGGGGGCGGGGAAGGGGATGCTGATAATAGGAGAGGCTGCACATGTGTGGGGGCAGGGAGTGTGTGGGAAATCTCTGTACCTTCTCCTCCATTTTGTATGAATCAAACTGCTATAAAAAAATTAAAAATAGCAAAAAATAAAAATGTACTGGATGAAAAGTTTAGCAGCTTACAAATGGCAGAAGAGTCAGAGAACTTGAAAACAGGTAAGTAGAAATTATACATTTTGATGAATAGAGAAAAGAGATTGGGGCAAGGGAAAACAATGAACAAAACCTCTAACATCTGAGATAATATTAACCTACCTAATATATGTGTTATTGGCATGTGTGTGATTAAATATACTATGTAGCACAAAAGATATTTCTCCTATTTTTTTCTTGGTGCTACAATATTAACTAAGTAGAACATTTCAAGTTAAGATATATATTGTAACTCCTAAAACAACCACAAAATAATAAATTTTAAATTTTATTGAAAACAAAATAATAAAAAAAATTAACCCAAAATCAACCTGGAAAGGAGAAATAAAGAAATGAGGCAAATAGGAAACAAAATGGTAGACCCAAATCCAACCATATGTTGATATGATTATAATAATAATAATAATAATAATAATAATAATAATAATAAAATAACTGTATTAAATATAAATGGATTAAACACTCCAATTAAAAGTCAAAGACTTGCTAAAATAGCAAGGCCCAACTATATACTGTCTACCAGAGATGTACTTTAAAAATAAAGACAATAGATTGGAAAGAAAAAAATATACCATGAAAAAAGTAAGGATAAGAAAAACTGACTCTACTAATGCAGATAAAATACACTTCAAGACAGAATACTAGCAGAGGTAATGAGGAATATTTCAGTAACAATATGAAGGTCTGTTAATCAGGAAACCCATAATAATAATCAATATATAACCACCTAATAATACAGCTTCAAAATATATGAAGTGAAAAACTCATAACCAAAAGGACAAATGGCCAAATCCACAATCTTAAGATTTTTAATACCCCTCAGTAATTGATAAAAAATTAGACAAAAAAATGTAATAAAGATATTGAAGATCTGAACACTATAACCATTTTGATCAAATTTGAGAATGCTACACTCCATATTTGAATGATACACATAAAATAAGTCTCAATAAATTTTGAAAGATTACAGTGTATGTTTTCTGACAACAGAATTTAGAAACCAGTAAGGTACCCAGAAGAACCACATATGTTTAGACATCAAGCAACCCATTTTAATATTACCCATTAATCAAAGAATAAATCACATGGATAATTAAAAAATATTTTTGAGGAAATGATGGAAACACAATATATCAAAGTGTATGGGATGCAACTAAAGTTGTTTACAAGAAAACTTACACCTTTAAGTGCTTATATTAGAAAATTAGAATGGTTTAAAAATCAATGATTAAATTTTTCTACTTGAAGAAAACTAGAAGTTAGCTAAACAAACTCAACCCCAAGTAAAAGGAAATAAGAAAGATTAGAAATCAATGAAATAGGGGCGCCTGGGTGGCTCAGTCGGTGGAGCATCTGACTTCGGCACAGGTCATGATCTCATGGTTCATGGGTTCGAGCCCCGCATCAGGCTCTGTGCTGACAGCTCAGCCTGGAGCTTGCTTCGGATTCTGTGTCTCCCTCTCTCTCTGTCCCTCCCCCATTCGTGCTCTCTCTCTCAAAAATAAACATTAAAAAAATTTTTAAAAAAATGACATAAACTAAGAAGCTAAAAGTTGCATCTTTGAAAAGATTAATAAAATTGGTAGTAGAGATCTTAACCCATGTAGTCCATTCTTAAAACTTTTCAGATCTGACGTGTTATGTAATTCAAAATTTCAGATTTTACAAAGTTCTGTCTTACAAATATTGTATATAATATCCTCATTGAGGTCTGGGTAGCACACTGTAATCAAACACAGTATTTCTGTAGTGAAATCAAGAAATATTCACTTTTGGAAGGAAAAATACTATATATAAATAGCCTTATCACGGGTCAGGTCCAGTTTTGGTGGCCAAAATTCCTAAACAAACGGATTTTAGAAGTTTTTAAAAATTTTCTGAATTGCAGATTAGTTATGGTGGATTGGTACTAAATTGATTACTCTTATTTACAGGTAGTTCTTCTATGTCCCTGATCATATGACAGTGCCCCATTACAAAGTTTTGAGGGATGATTTTCTTAGCTAAGATCACAGGATGAAGTTCTTCCTCCTACAGCTTCCATGAAACTAGAGGATCAGAATATTTAGTAAAACCCAATGATCTTTATAATGACCTTGCCTGTATTTGAAAAGAGGACATTAGACTTGCACAAAATTGGGTTCCTGGTTAAAAGGAAAGAAATTTCAGGCAAAGCAGCATATTCTCCTCTAAAATAATTTTATAGTAAAATAAAATCATCAAATGTACAAACACACAATAGTAAATACTGTGAACAGTAAATATAAACAAAACTGAAAATATCCTTGGAATTCTATATAACCAACATTTGTACTTTCAATTTTTAAATTCCGTTTTTGTCAGGCAAATTTCACATAAAAATATAAGTTGACAATGAATAAAGCTTAAAAGTATCTAAAATTAATTACATGCCTTATGTAAAATAATTTTAGAAGATTTTGACCCAATTCTCTAAAAATTATTTCCAGTTATAGGGAAACCCACTTATACAAGCCTAATATTTAATTCTGAGGAAGACCATAACAGGAAGAACAGTAACAGAACAGTATTAATAGTAGTAATTGCAGAAATTTCCTTTAAAGCCCATGCAATACTCCTATAGATGCTAACTGGAGTCATGCATGCATTAAATCAGATATATGTACTTACTATTACTGCTACTGCTGTCATTCCTAAGGGAGCTGGCTGCAACAGGGGGTAACATAAATGGTTTTGTGACACTGACCCTGGAATCTAAATAGAAAGCAATAATGTGTCAGTGTTGCATGGCGATTTAATGAATTACAGAGTCCGCAAAAGCCTGAAGTGCAATACCAGAATATTTTCTAGGTCTGCTTCCCAAATCTTGATTATTAAGATCCTATTTATTTCATACTGAGTCCTGTTCTATTTTTATTAAATGCACCACAATCACATTATAGAACAAGGATTCATTGCTTACATAGGTTAATAAGTATGAGTAACACAAATTGTTGGTAATTGGTCTTAAAAACAAAACAAAACAAAACAAAACAAAACAAAACAGAAAAAGCAATGAAATTAGATTTTGTAATACTGGGACCCAGTGGGAAAAAAGGTTCTTAATACAGAGTAACTACTGAAGATCAGAATTCATGACCCAGAGGCAGACCTTAAGGAAAAGATTTGAAAAGGGTACATTAAGAAGAGTGGAGGTGAAGAATAATATACTTGCACAATGCTAGAAAAGACCAGATAAAAAATATGAGTGACTAATTCCTATATTGTTTACTCACACACAATTCTTATATTTGAAAATGAGGAGTGTTGCTGTGGCTTGAAAACCAACAAATTAACTGATCATTTCTTTCATGCCATTGATATAGGTCTTTGTATTACACATATACACATACATCTTTCTCTAGCTACACATATATTTGAGTCAGAAGTAGATTCTTACCTAAACATTCAAGATTCAAGCTTGCTTTTGACATTTAAATTAGAAATGCTTACATGTCTTACCTTTTTCAGGACTTAATGTTGAAGAAACCACACATTCACTAGTTTTAGATGCCACCATCTCCAAGTCCTTGAAGGCATCAATGGATCTATTAAAAATTCTAAAGAATTCTTCAGGAGTAAAAAGCCTGGGTTCTGGACTCTTAGATGATTTTTTTACATTCTAGAAGAATAAAAAAAAGGGTTGTGTTTTTCAGATAATTTACAGATTTAACTGACGTCAAGGTAATAGATTATAAATATGTCCTCCAAAGACTCAAGTAAAATTGATACTTTTAGACAACTGCTTTAACACACATAATTCAATTGGTACTGCAAGGTAGTGATCCCATCCAGTTAGGTCTGGGGCTCAACTCCAGATAAAAGGAATGGGGTGCTGGTGGGGATGAGTAAGGTGACTAGAAATGCTTTAAAATAATTATTCCTCAAAAAAAAAATACCCTTACATAACACATTCTCCAACTAGCCCCAAATTAACAATTCTGATGATACTAAATATTGCCAAGAATATGGAACAAAGGGGACCCATATACTGGTGGAATGATGTAAACTGGCACATTGGATATCCTCTGGTAAAGGAGGACATGTGTCCATTTTGTAACCCAGCAATTCTACTTCTAAGTGAATACTGTAGTGAAGTTCTTGCACAGATGCACCAGGAGACATATAAGAAAGTTCTTAGCAGCAGTATTCTACAACCCTTACACATCAAACAACAGAAGAGTGGTTTAATAAATATTTGTATATTGAATCAACTCTATAAGCAGGAAAAAAACTGAGTTTCAGCTGTATGCATCAAAGTGAATATAAGTTATAAACAATGCTAAGTGAAAGAACCAAGTTATGAAAGAATAAAGAGTATGATTAATTTCTAGAAGTTCCCCCAAGAAAGCAAACCAACACTATAGTCTAGGAATTTGTAAATGCATGATTACCTATAAAGAAAAGCAGGTAATAACAACACCTATGTAGCACTTGCTATATACCACTCTAAGTGCTTTATATAGATTAACTCAATCGCCAAAAAAATTGAGAAATACCAGCTGGGTTCTTGCCAAAGTGCCATGATTAGTAAGTGTACATTCTCCAGTGTTTGGAGTACTTTTCTCGACATCACCATTTACCTAGCACCTAACTCCATCTTTCAAGCTCCAATGGGAGCTTATTTCCTCCGTGACACTGTTCCTCATATGCCCTACTTTTGGGGTCCTTGACCTTGTATCATTGCCCTCAGAACACTATTTGTACTAACAATATGAAAAGACACGTTAACTCTAAGAGGCTGTAGATTTTAAGACACACTATTCAGAAATTAGAAAGTAAAGCACAGAAGTGATGAAATACAGTGAGGAGGCTATTAGTATGGTAAGAACTCTGAGTTTGAAACACAAATGGGACTGACATTGGGTCTTGGAGAGTGACTGGAAGGTGGATGAGAAGGTAGTATTTGAGTTTTACAGTACAGAACCATGTTTAAAACCTTAGATTTAAGCATCTAGAAGGCCTGTAGGATAAACCCTGAACTGTAAACTCTATGCCAAAGCAGGCCTCCCAAGACCTATCTTATTATAGATGAGGTGTTCTAAAATAAGAATAAGAAATATTTATTAGGATTTATTTTGCCAGACATGGTACTAAGGCATTAATCAGAAATCATCCAATGTCAATTCCGTGAGATGCATCCTGTCATTGTCCTCATTTTAGGCATAAAGAAAGTGAGCACAGAGAGGTTAAGTTCACAAAGCTAATTAGTGACAGAGTCAGGATTTGAACCCTAACACCTCATTTTTAATCTCTGTACTCTGCCTGTTCAATATACTCAGATCTGAAAACACTGCCATGACCACATTCTGAGGCTGGTGACAACGAATCATCAGATGCCCTGGACTGGAGATGTGAAAATGCACCTCATTGTTGTGACAGGATTACTATGGATAAAAGGTTAAGTAAGAGTGTTCAGGGACACCTGGGTGGCGCAGTCAGTTAAGCGTCCGACTTCAGCCAGGTCACGATCTCGTGGTCTGTGAGTTCGAGCCCCGCGTCAGGCTCTGGGCTGATGGCTCAGAGCCTGGAGCCTGTTTCTGATTCTGTGTCTCCCTCTCTCTCTGCCCCTCCCCCATTCATGCTCTGTCTCTCTCTGTCCCAAAAATAAACGTTGAAAAAAAAAAAAACAGTGTTCATTATAGGTAATTTTCCATTTAAAGATAAATGAACATCTGTAACCTAATAGGTAGGTTAGAAGGACTTCACTCCCTTCTGAAATAAAGGTGTTTTTTTTCTTACGTTGAGGTGTGAATAAATTTTATTTTTATGTTAAGTAACAACATTTAAGCCTTAATGTAGATTTCAGCATTGCAGGGTAACTACAAACACCTATTCACTGTGCTCATCTGAAAAGAGTTTTTAATTAAAAGTCTTTAAATTAAAAACTTCACAAATAGAGACAACCCCACTCTTGCCACTGCCAAAGGGCATAGGTTTTGGAGAAAAGTAGTAAAAAAGGAATCCCAGGGAATACAAAGTTACCTCAGATGAGTGTCCTTCCACGCACTCCACAAGGTCATCCACTATTTTCACAAGTTTGTCTATTATAGAATAATTACTCAAGCCTTCAGAAATATTCGAAAACTTGTCCAGAAGATCAGTCAAGCTGACTGACAACTGTTCCACCATCACGCTTATCCAACAATGACTAGGCTGAAAGAAATTGAAAGAAAGGAAGATAAAATCTCTATGGTCAGTCACCCCTCAAAGACATCAATGTTTTAGTCACTGCTGGATAAAGAATTTCCTTATATCAGAACAGGTCAGATGTTTTGTTTACCTCAGATTTAACATCGGTTTCAAAATTTGCAAATTAATAAAGATCAGAGCCAATATTGATGATGAACAATATTGCTCTCGTATGGAAGTAAACTAAGACAGAGCCAAGTCTTACCCTTGACAAGGTTTACTCACTGTTCTTAGAAAAGCTTTTGCACAGAGGGAGTTAAAAAAAAAAAAAAAAAAATTGTAGGAGAGAGCCCTAGCCTTGAAGGAATTTGCAGTCTTTTGGTGAACTGAAATAATAAGCAATGGATTAAAAATAGCCTGTTTTTCCAAACTGCTTGATAGATTTCAAGGTTTTTCTACACATAAATTCATGTGGGTCTTTAAAAGTCAAACAACAATTGGGGCGCCTGGGTGGCTCAGTCGGTTAAGTGGCCGACTTCGGCTCAGGTCATGATCTCGCGGTCCGTGGGTTCGAGCCCCGCGCTGGGCTCTGGGCTGACAGCTCAGAGCCTGGAGCCTGTTTCAGATTCTGTGTCTCCCTCTCTCTGTGACCTCCCCCGTTCATGCTCTGTCTCTCTCTGTCTCAAAAATAAATAAACGTTAAAAAAAAAAAATTAAAAAAAAAAATCAAACAACAATCATGGCAGGAATGTGGTCTGAGAGAGAAGCACTTTTGCCTTAGCAGCAGGACCAGCCACATAATTTGTGGGTCCAAGGACAAAATGAAAATACATTTATTGTTCAAAAAGTTGTTCAAAGCTGACTAATTACAAGATGGTGACAGTAAAGCATTAAACCAAGCACAGAGTCCTGCCCATGATGCTAGCCCTGCCCATTGGTTAGAAGCTCAAATCTTAAGAGTCAGGTATAACTGGGTTTGTTCTGGGCTGAGAAACTCCAGGCAAGCCACATAAATCCTCTGAACCTCTCTTGGATGGGAATGGGAATAATGGAACAAGGTAGTTATGGGGAGATAATGTACATAATTTGTAAGTTTTATGAAGGCAGTATTTTTTTTTTTTTTATAAAAGCTTGTTCCCCATGGTGTCCCTATGGCCTAGAACTGTGTCTGGCATGTGAAAGTTGCTCAGAAATTATTTGCTGAACAGATGCATGAGTGAAGAAAAAATACATAAGAAAAAAATTACTCTGTCAGGGATCTATACTTTATGTAAAGAGCCAGATAATATGTTAGACTTGGCATGCTAAGAGGCAAAAGTAAAGGATATTATGTAGGTACATATATAGAGTGAAAGAAAATTTCTACAAAACTTTTATTACAGAAAATATAATTGAATATAATTTCTTTTGCATAATAACCAAATTTAATCTTTTTTAGTACAGGTCTACCAATAAAATTAATGGAATTCTTTATTTTGGGTCAGCATTTGGTGTGGTTGGGCCTCACAGCATTCTCTATTATCAGACAGACCACAAATGTCCATCTGTAAAAACTAATCTCAGTTAGCTGGCCATATAAAACCAGGTGCAGACTGGATCTGACCTACAGGGCATAGTTTCCCAACCTTGGCTCTGAATGGTTCTGGGCCAGTAGAGGTTTAGATTATTAGGAAAAACCTCCTTGATACATTAAAATGGATTTCAGGATTTTTTAAATTATTGCGGCGTTACTTAAAATAATTACTTAAGTTCATATATATTCTGTATTTTAATGTTATGTTTTCTCACAAGGATCTTTTAAGTAGAAGCTCTGATTTTTTTCTTTAATCTGCTAAAATGTAACAAGTGAGGGAAAAAAGATTGGGAATGGCTACAATTGCCATAGCTTATGTGATCCTAAATTATTTAAAATAACTTCTGCTGTGATAAATATATTATAATCACAGGGAGTAACTGATGCCACGTAAAATGAATCAAACCACTAAACCCGATTTCTACTAGCAGAATATCTCTAAGGGAAGGCCAAGTAATTTATCCTAAATTAGGATATTTGGGGGCCATCTATTCATTTAACAGAACAGTTTTAATTAATAGAACACAGCTAAAAAGGAGACTGGTTTATCTACAGAATGGTAAGCCCCAATTCCTGGAAGCACTAAATGACATTCAAAACTTTCAGGAGTGTTGGCTCTGGCTTCAGAAAAGTAGAATAAACAAACCCCCAAATGGGAATTAGTTCAATTAGGCCATTTCACTCAACTCATCAACCAAGTTCTCAAAGACTATGTGTTTCCAAAGAATGTTCAGAATGGATTCTTTGTTTTGTTTACTCAGTGCTTATCCCAAGCACATGCAAGTTCACATTCACATCATTCGCACGTCTTTTTCCAAGATGTCAGTCTTTCCTACGGGGCTTAATCACTCTCCAAGTCTCCCACCATTTAGGCAGTGATAATTCCCTTTTAGATAGCCAGCCCTATCAGCAAGGGGCAGATTTCCTAGGATACAGGACACAGCATATCCTGGAAATACTGTTTGAAGGGTATTTATAGGGCAGGGAAGCCTTCCCCAATTAGTTCATTCTGTTGTAATTGTGCAAATTTTACTGTGGCAAGAAGATTTTAGGTGTTGGGTCTCTTCAAACTCTGTCATTATTCCGCTTTATAAATATTCTTGCCTATCCTTCCCCTCAGATCTTCTGATGTGGAAGAACCAAAATCAAGTTCCCTTAACCTGAAATAAGGTATTCATTTAGTTTCTGCAATCTTTGCCTTAAGTGAGGTTTTTTCTTTTTTTCTTTTTTGTGGTTAAAGTAGAAAAAAAGTTTTGTTTATAGGTTTCTTATATTTAAACCAGGGAACTCTGGGGGTGCTTATTGCTACCACTTCTGTTTATCTCTATTTTCAGCTGAACTCTAGGTTTGCATTCTGCATTCAAGTTCTCATTTAGCTATGACGACTCCCTCATGGCCACCCACGTTCTGTCCACATACCTAATCAACAGCTGAGGCAATCAACTTTTTCCAGGAAAATCCTCAAGCCTAAACTTGTAATTTCTTACAGTGAAATCATGGCAATCCAACAATCTAATCTTAGCCAAATCTGCCCCTTTAACATGAATTCATCGATAGCCAATATGAAATTTCTGTACTACACTGCCGAAAAACACATCTCTAAACATCTTATAAGTTGTATTTCATTCATTATTCATTCTTGCAATAATTTTCTTGGAAAAAACTGTACAATTCAGAGTTCTATCTTTTCATTAATTTGTTCAAAGAGTTACATGTTAGGATTTTAGGATTATTGGACTTATTTTTTTTATTTAAAAAAAAATTTCTTAATGTTTATTTTTGAGAGAGAGAGAGTGAGACAGAGTGTGAGGGGGGGAGGGCCTGAGAGAGGGAGACACAGAATTGGAAGCAAGCTCCAGGCTCTGAGCTATCAGCACAGAGCCCAATATGGGGCTCAAACCACAAACCACGAGCCGTGAGAACATGACCTGAGCCAAAGTCGGACACCTAACTGACTGAGCCACCCAGACACCCCAGGATTCTTGGACTTATTAAAGATAGATCTGAGGTTAAAAAAAATATATCAAATATCGGCCAGTTTTGACCTGTCTCCCTGCAAAAAAGAAAACCAGTTCTGACTATATCATCAAGCAGTTTCACATTTTCTTTTTAATTAAATATGGTCAATGATTTGCAAAAGAGAACAAAATACAGTAAGCTAATATTTCATTTGTGAGATGACAGACCTGTTTTTTTTTTTTTTGACTGATTCCAAGATTATGATTAGGAAATGGATGATTTAAGGCTATGGGGTTCCCAAATGTAATCTTTTCCTTTGCCTTAGTAACAGGCATTATTGTCACACTTTCTTAGCCTTCAGAGACAATTTTAAGCTCAAACAGTTTCATATAAATATTAACTCACAACATGCATCAGAAGAATGTAAGATATAAATAATGTTCTCTATTTTACTAACAGAAGAATGTGAAGAATTAGGAAAGTTGATAAAGCCACAGAGGAGTTCAATGAAATGATGTAAAAGTACCTTTCAAATTCTTAAAGTACATATACCTTAATGTTCGACTCACCTATATACATAAAAAAGAAATACAATCCTTGCTTTGAAAGGGAAAATCTAGGGGCACCTGGGTGGCTCAGTCAGTTAAGTGATTGACTTCGGCTCAGGTCATGATCTCACAGTTCATGGGTTTGAGCCCCTCAAGGAGCTTTGTGCTGACAGCTCTGAGCCTGGAGCCTGCTTCAGATTCTGTGTCTCCCTCTCTCTCTGCCCCTCCCCCACTTGTAGTCCGCCTCTATCAAAAAAAAATTAAAAAAAATAATAAATAAAATAAAAATGAAAGGGAAAATCTATCTGGGTTTTCCTTAACTCCATACTCTCAATTTCTTATCTTCTTTCTTGGTAGCTTCCATCTTACATTTTCTGGGTTAATTACAGCAACTCTGGATAAAACCACTGGAAAGATATGCTTCCAATTCCTATATAACACATATCGTTCTAGAATGCTAAGTTAGTCAATGATAATGCATCAATATCCTTAATGGGCTACCATGCCCCTACCCTTAAAGATTTGCTTAAAAACTGTGGACCTCCTGTAAGTGATTTTTTTTTTTAGTTTAAAGTGTGTGAGCTGGGGAGAGGGGCAGAGGAAGGGAGGGACAGGGAGAGGGAGAGAGGGGGGTAGAGAGAGAGAAAAGTCCTAAGCAGGCTCCATGCTCAGCACAGAGCCAGATGTGGGGCTCCATCCCACAACTCTGGGATCACAACAGTAGGTGAAATCAAGAGTGGGGTGCTCAACCGAGCCATCTGGGTACCCCTAAGGGATTTTAAAGTTTATAGCATCATGACTAAGTTAATGATTTAACTAAATGATTAAATGAAAGATATAAAAACTATTAAAAGCATTCTAAACATAACTAGGAACACTACTGCTTCTAAAGATCAATAATGAAAAAATCCATGCACATTCTAAAACCACACATATTTAATATACATAATATATGAATATATGAAATAGATAACATATGATATGTGATAGAACACCTCTGCAATCCCAGAACTGATACATTTGAGACCCTGGCTGAAATTGTGTGTTTTAAAAACATCCTAGTGGGTGCCTGGGTGGCTCAGTCGGTTGAGCATCCGACTTGGGCTGAGGTCATGATCTCACCCACCGTTCATGAGTTGAGCCCCACATAGGGCTTTCTGCTGTCAGCACAGAGCCTGCTTCAGATCCTGTTCCCCACCCTCTCTCTGCCCCTTCCCAACTTGCAGATGAGCTCTCTCTCAAAAATAAACATTAAAAAAATAAAAATTTTAAAGACAAACATCCTGGGGACTTACTCAGTCTGCCATACTTTCTCTTCTCTGTCCTCTGCTTCATTCAAGAAATTGTTCTGCTTTATTAGCTGAAAGAACTTGACACATTATTCTGCATCAATCTTGGATGCAGAGGGAGTCTCTAAGAGCAGTCACCATTAGCTTTATAGAATCAGAAGGTGAAAGTGGACACAATGTACTGTAAATTTCTTCATGCAAGCACTTGGCGCTTCTTTCCATTTGGTAGCTATTTGAAGACAGATACCTGTGTGCTCCCTTACTGGGTCTAAGGTTGGTATCTGCGTTGTGAGAGTTCCTGACAAAGGAGCTGGGGTAATGTATCTGTTAGGATTCTTACAGAGAAACAGCACTGGCTCATAACCATGAGCCCTCTGAGGAATATTCACAAGAAGCATGCACTCAGTCTTCTATTCCAACTAATCTAATTACTAGCATTACCGCCCACTTAGATTGTTTTTGTTTTCTTTTCTTTAATGTGTGTGTGCCAGTATTAGAGGTATGAATGCCCAAGGCACAAAGCATTCCTTTGTTTCCCCTCCTGTTTCCAGCATTTCCCTTCTGAGAAATCAAAAGAACCTAGAGCCACGCCATTAGAATCACAATAGTTTGGATCTGGAAGGAATACCGAAGACCACCTGGTCCAGCCCCATAATTTCACAGATGGGAATGCCAAGACCTAGAGCAATGACGTGATTTGTCCAAGGTTGTACAATAAATTTAAAACAGAAACATTGCAAAACCGAGACTCCCAAGCACTCACTTAGTTCTTTTGTCAGTGGTACAAAGCACATACAGCTGCAGCATTTCTTCTGCCAGGTTGTCTATGAGTCTTGTGGTCTCACATCTAGACCAGACTATACTGGCCCTTGGACTCAATTAAGAGATCTCTTGGGAATGGAAATGGTTCCGTCTCATTTCAACGAATTCAGAGTCTACTGATGAAAATAAATTTCTCCGGGCCAACGGTCACAACCAAACAGCAAATGCCAATTGCCTTTAGTGGCCTTTCTTTATCCTCCTTCTGGTATTTAGTCTTAAAGGCTAGAGAACTGACACTCCCCTGCTACTCACAAACATTCCACAGCAGGCAAATTTCAAACATTTCTATAAAAGCACTTTGCAAAAGCAGTGTGTGCTCACATTAGTAGTGTGGAATCTCTAAAATCTTAACTCCCTTTTGGAGGAGCCGGGTTTTGTCAGGATTTATTTTGGTCTTCTCCCTAAACAATTTGGGTCTTCGGTATTTACTTTAGGCATCTAACTTTGCATTTTCTTGCTTGAATTAAAGTGATGTAGAAACTTTAACCTGATTAAGATGGTAATCAGCCCACATACTATAAATACGTGTTGTTTCCCATGGCCTATAAATGGTCCCTGAGCCAGACACAAAATAGCACAGTGAGGAAGGAACAGCACAGAGAGGTGAGGGCAGAAAGGATGAACTAGAGGTTCGGTGTTTAGTCTTAACTGTTAACACACTTTGTGATTTCAGTCAAGTCACTCCATCTATTCAGAGCTTCAATTTCTCCATAGACTAAAGGGGTCATAAAATACAGGGGCTATTAGCCACCTGTGGCTACTGATCGCTCAAAATGTGGCAGGTATAAAGCACTAACATTTTATTTTACTTACTTTTAATTTGTTTACATTTAAAAATCAATACTTGATTCAATGACTGAAAAACTTTTAAGTATATTTAGAAAATCTTAGGTTTGTGAATCTGCACTTTCAACTGTAAACTTTATGAAAATCTAAACATGGAGTAAATATTTCTGATGAAAATTTAACGTCTGCACTGAAATGTGCTGTAGGTATGAAATACACTGTGGATTTTGAATAACATGAAAAAATGTAAAATTCCATTAATTTATATTGATAGGGTAAAATGATATTTTGGATATATCGTAGGAGGGAGGGAGGGAGGGAGGGAGAGAGAGAGAGAGAGAGAGAGAGAGAGAGAGAGAGAAGCCCAAGCAGGCTCCACACTCAGCCCGGAACCCCATGAGGGGCTCCATACCACGACCTTGGGATCATGACCTGAGCTGAAATCAAGACTGAGCCGCTCAACTGACTGAGCCATCCAGGTGCCCCACGCCCACCCCCCCCCCCCACCTTTAACTTTTTAAAATGTGGCTACTGAACAATTTTTAAGATTATATATATAGCTTTCATTATGTTTCTACTAGACAGCAGTGGTCTAGATATTCTGAACAGCATCTTAACATAATCACTAAAGATGGACCCTGCTTGTAGTTTGAGTACACAAAAGAGCCACTTAAAAATAGTTTTGGGGGGCGCCTGGGTGGCTCAGTCAGTTAAGCGGCTGACTTTGGCTCAGGTCGTGATCTCGCGGTCCGTGAGTTCGAGCCCCGCGTCGGGCTCTGTGCTGACAGCTCAGAGCCTGAAGCCTGTTTCAGATTCTGTGTCTCCCTCTCTCTGACCCTCCCCTATTCATGCTCTCTCTCTGTCTCAAAAATAAATAAACATTAAAAAAATAGTTTTGGGATGCCTGGGTGGCTCCAGAGTCAGCTGAGCCTGCTTAAGATTCTTTCTCCCTCCCCCTCTCCCTTACTTATGTGCTCTCTCTAAAAATAAATTAAAAAAAAGACAATCTTCTTAGAATTAGTATTTAATGTTATGTTTTATTCATTTGACTAACATTTTATACCTATTCTTTTTAAATAAATACTTATTCTATGGGAGATAGAAGTAGATAACTACAGTGTCTGCTTGGCTGATATCATCTATTTCTACAGGAAGTACTTCTAACCATAGGGTTGCCCCTCAGGAATCATACTCACAACTAGTGAAGTTGCTCTGTGGCCATAACTGATTGGACAACTGGCTGGAGTCCCTTCATGAAGCCTGGCTGCATCCTTGTCCTTTAACTTGGAATGCTACTCTTCAGTATCCTTATAACTGGAACTTTTTCTTTCTTTCTTTCCTCTTTAGAATTAAGTTTGAATTCATTACTGTTAGTGAGAACCAAAGAACTCTAAACAAATGAAGATGGACCTTTCAAGATTTGGAAATCAAGACTTTTTTTGCCACAGTTAAATGCTAACTGGTAAGCAGTTTCTGAGTAACTACTATCTGCTTGAAGGTGAGGAAATATAAAGGAGTGAAAGATTTGATCCCTAATCATTAGACAAATAAAATACAGTAAAAAGAGAAAACATAAGAAAATAATAATGATAGCATCTGACAATGTATAGATCTTATATCTTGGGCTTTTCCTATCTTAATTATTTCTCACAACACTTTGAGACAAATATATAACACATACAATTTTAAATAGCTAGGTGAGAAATAATATGATCAGGTACCCAAAATGAGTGGTTTCTGGACAAGTTCTATAAAAATTCAGAGATGATGAACTAAAAGGTAAAGTCTACAGATCAGACACCATCTTGGTATTCCTGACCACTGCATCCCCCGAGGCAAGCAGAGTAGGGGTGAAGCCAGTTTTACTGGATGATGCAGGGAAGAGAGCATGGAACAGTAGGAACTAGCCCTGGTGAGAAAGGTAGATCTCACCCTGATCTGGGACAAGAGGCCATGGAGAAGATGCTTTTAGCTGCGAGACACTGCAGGATTCTACAGGTAGAATTGGGATGGCTGGATGGAAGGGGAAAGGACATCCCTGGCCAGGGGAAGTAGCACTGAGCAAAGTCAGAGTTGAGAATAAGCAAGGTAATTTTAGGAGGCAGGGATGCATCTAGCTGGGGTGGCTGGTTTGTGTTGGGCAAAAATAGGTATTAAGATGAGGTGGTTAGGAGGAGGCAAGATTATGAAGATTATGAACATTAGATTCAGGAATTTGGCTTTCAGCCTTTAGTTACTGGGAACAGTGAGAATGTTCTTGAATATGGAAATGACTCAGTGAAAGTGGTTGGACAGAAGCCTCAAGAAAACCATGATTCCTAAAAATTGCATAATACGTGGGGTGGCTCAGTTGGTTGAGTGTCCGACTCAGCTCAGGTCATGATCTCATAGTTCGTGAGGTTGAGCTCCGTGTCAGGCTCTGTGCTGACAGCTTGGAGCCTGGGGCCTCCGGCCTGCTTCAGATTCTGTGTCTCCCTCTCTCTCCATCCCTCCTTCACTCACATTCTCTCTCTCCCTCTCTCTCAAAAATAAACATACAAAAAACCCTTAAAAATTGAATACCTCATATCTAAGATTTTTAATAAAATACACATATATCTAAAAAAAAAGACAGCAATAATATTGAAGTGCAGGTATTGTGTGAGGAGTTACAGGCACTCAACACAATAATCTCATGGACTCTACTCAGGTCAAATTTGTTGCTTAGAGAAATTACATGAGATGACATGGGAACTTCTTCCTTCTTCACTTTCAGCAGGGATTTATTAAGTGCCTATTGTTCATCACGCACTGAAGACATAAGAGCAAACATCGACAAATTCCTGCCTTACAGATGTTTACAGGCGTTAAGTAGAAGGTTATCAATTAAATCTGCAGATAAATGGAAAACTGCTATTTTGAAGGAGGTTACAAAAAGAGTTTCCAACAGGAGGATTTGGCTTCTTCGAGGAAGAAGGGGAAGGCTCCCTTAAAGAAGTGAAATTGAAAGCAAGAGTCAGAAGTTGCTGGAATCAAAGGACTGCTCAGGTACACAGAAAGCCGTGAGCAGAGGAACAGTGACAACAGGAAACACGTGAGGATGTGCGGCTAAAAGAGGACTTGGAAAGGGGCCAGATCATGAGAATCTTGAAGGTGTTATTTAAGGAGCTCCTTTTTCTGTTTCCTAAGAGCAACAGGCACACAGACATCAAAGTGTATGAAGAAGGAGGGGTAAAATAATCAGGTGTGTTTGTTTTTTTTAATTACTCTGTCTACTCAAGAAGAGTCAAAACCTCAAATGAGAGGGGCGCCTGGGTGGCGCAGTCGGTTAAGCGTCCGACTTCAGCCAGGTCACGATTTCGCGGTCTGTGAGTTCGAGCCCTGCGTCAGGCTCTGGGCTGATGGCTCAGAGCCTGGAGCCTGTTTCCGATTCTGTGTCTCCCTCTCTCTCTGCCCCTCCCCCGTTCATGCTCTGTCTCTCTCTGTCCCAAAAATAAATAAACGTTGAAAAAAAAAAAATTTAAAAACCTCAAATGAGAAGTCCTGAAATGGCAAGGGAGATGGGAAGAGCCCAGAGGCCGCAGGGCCGGGTAGAGAAAGGTGGGGAGAATTGAGAATGGGAATCCCAGACACGAGGGTGAAGGTGCTAAAGGTGCTAAAGGGAAGGTGGCCTGCAGGCTTATTGTTACATATTGCCAAGGGCTTCTTTGTTTAACCCTGCCTTTGAAAATAGAAACTGATGTGGGAAAGACTGGTTTAGGTAAGAATCGTCAATACATACTCAATTTATGGGATAAACTTTGATGAAGAACCGCACATGGTCTTAAAACATCTCCCCAAATATTGCTTCTGAGTTGCTCATGAGTAAACACACAGAAACAGTGTAACACCTTAATCAGGTGATCCAAACAGCACCATGAAGGGGGAAGATGGACACTGTGTGCCTCTGGGTATGATAACCTGAGGATGTTTCATCACTTATATAGCATTCATGGCTTGGAACACATAACCTGAATATAACAGTCATCAAGAAACACCAATCAAGTGTCTCAGAGACACACGTTTTACTTAAAGAGGAGGGCTGAGTTACTCAAAAATCTCAGTGTCATAAAGACAAAAGGCAGGCTGAGGAACTCTTAAAGCAGACTGGTGGGCTTAAAACAGTACAAATTTATGACGTTACAATTGTTGAGGTCAGATCCAACTCCAGGCTGTTTAGGCTCAAATCAAGGTGTGCACGTGGGCTGGTTTATTCAAAGGGGCTCTTCAGGAGAATTATTTTCCTTGCCCTTTTCAGCCTTTAGAGGCCACCACCTGCGTCCCTTGGCCCGTGGCCCCTTCCCCATCTTCAAAGCCAATAGCGTAACATCTTCTAATCACTCTCTCTGGCTCTGATACTTCTGCCTCCCTCATATAAGGATTCACGTGATTAGAATAGAACAATCTGGATAATTTCAGATAGCTTAAGGACTTAGAGATGGGGCATTTAATTATATCTGCAAAATCCCTTTTTACATGTAAGGTGATATGGTCACAGCATGGGACATCTTTGGGAGACATTTGGCCGTCTCACACCTGATGTAAAAATGCAAGCCATTATCCTAGACTGGATCTTGTACTGGAGGAAAATACTACAAAGATAGAGCCAATAGATTTAAGTATTTTAGTTATTGCTAAATTTACTGAAGTTGACAACCATACTGTGGTTACAAAGGAGAAAAGCCTTTACTTAGGAAACACACACTGAAGTATGTAGCGGTAAACATCCCTTATATATACAAGTGATTCGATGAGTTCAGAAAAACAATAACACACATGCTTGCACATTTACTTTAGTAAATGAGGCAAAATGTTAAAAGTAGACGAATATGCATTAAAGAGTTTGTGAGTGTTTTTGGAATACTCACAACTTTTCTGTAAGTTTGGAATTATTTCCAAATAAAAAGTTAAAGCTGATAAATCTATAATTAAAAATGGATAAATCTTCTTTTTACTCAAATACCATAAGCAAGTCATAATATATATCGTTTTATAAACGTTGGGATAACAGCAGATGTGTGGCACAAATTCAGCAATCCAATTTTTGGTCTTTCTGCAATAACGTCAGTGGTAAATGAAAGGATCAGAAATGTTTAGGATTTTTAAGGTTAGTGACTTAAAATCCTAACAGTCTGGCAATATTACAGTTTCAAGAGCTTAAGACAGAATTGGTGATTATCATCAGGTTTAAATACCAACTGGCTGGTAGCATCCTGCTATTTGTGAGAAGGAAACTGCTAGGTAATTTTCTAAGAGGTCCCTTAGAAAAGTACCTCCCCTGCCCCCCACCATTTTCAGGAGTACTTAGCAGAATTTTAAAGCAAAACTACAACAATAAAGCGTATTCTATTCTAGAGCCACCTTCTGCCCGGTGCTTCAAGACGGAATTTTATTGCCGTGGCCCCAGAGAATCTTTCTGGTGCTCATTCTGATTCCTACTCCACCCTTTATTGTTTAAAGACAAAATATAACGCAGCTGGGTCTCTGACCACTGACAAATAATCACTGGCCTCGCCACTGGGAAACTCCTCTGGTCTTGGCAGAAACTAACATTTTAAAATAAAGGTAAAACAAAGTGTAAGACCCTGTTTCTACCCAAAGCCTTATGCACGAGCTTATTTTTCTTGCCAACTGTGGTAGCCAAGAACAAAGTTTCTCCAGTTGTGCCAGGACAGTGTGCCAAGATCAAATAATAGTGGACTTTTCTCAATTACAGAAACAAGAAAAAAAACGTGGCAATGAATCAGCTTTATTTTTGCAAGTTTGGCTCTTGCTACCACAGCCCATACTAAAATGTGTGACTGAGCACAACCTAGGATTTTATCAGCACAAAGTAATCTATTTTGTTATTTTCAATTTAACATGAAAAGCTGCATGATTTCTTTGAGTTTGGCAATCACAGACCTAAATGCTTCTGTCAGGAGCAGGGTGCACCTTTATTACTTACATGTTTCACTTAGAACACCCTCCCTTGCTATTGATGACTAGAGATTTCTTTTTAAGACTGTCACTTTTTAGTTGGATAACCCTGGGCAAAATGCTTATAAACCTCAGTGTGTCATTTGTAAAACAAGAACCCATACAAATCACAGAAGCTGTCTTGCCTTCCTTGAAGGGTTTTTCTAACCATCCAAAGAAATAAATATGTGAAATCATCATGAAAATTAAAAAAAAAAAAAAAGCATTATGAAAAGGCCAGATAGTCCCCCTCACCTAGTTATTAAATTTTTTGCACATAAAGCTAATTGATGTGTTTGTTCCTTAAAATGTCTGCCAAAGGGCTGGCTCCAGAACTTTTCCTAACAAATACTGTACCTGCTGCCTGAGTGATCGACTGAATAGATGAATTAACTTTCAAGCTGCTATGATTTTACATTCCTATTTGAAGAGAACTCCCCCTAATTCAGTGGAACAGACACTAACCTAAACTTGAGGGTATCTGGTTCAACATGAAGAAACACATTCTAAGGAGTTCTACGGAACTTTAGATAGCTCGTGCTAAAATGTTTACTTTCTTAATGAAAATTGGCCTTTGACATTCTCTTGAAAATAACCTTATAGTCTTTGAATGACTTTTTAAGCACAAGCACTTAGTGATGTAACACACTTAAAATGGTCATCATTTTGATTGACTAAGCCACAAAAAGTATTCAAAGCCTAAGACAACTTGCACAGGGTGGGTTTATAATAAGCATTTCATAAATCGTGGAAAGATGTTTACTTGCAGAGTAACCCAAACGATTTTAAATTAAGTCAAGGAACACAATCCAGTAGTTAAAATGAATCATCGTGGATCGGCACATTATAGGTCAAAGGCATGTCACAAAATATAAGCAAGGTGCAAAGTGGTATATGTACTACAGTGTAATTAACATAAATATGAAAATATGCAAAAAATACAGTATCTTCTGTATGGGTGCATAGTTTGCCGTAAATATGAAAGAGCAGGCAGAGTTACTATGCACTGTTGCACTCAACACAACTCCTCAGGCCATGACTTGAAAACACACGGTAGAATGAAAGATTCCAGCTCAAAATACTTGTTCCTAAGAGTCAAACTGCCTGTACGAGACAAAGTGGGGACCACTGGAGATAGGAAAGAGGCATGGTAGTATTTATAATGTTTCATTAAAAATACATATTTATGGAGCGCCTGGGTGGCTCAGTCAGTCGAGTGCCCAACTCTTGATTTCAGCTCAGGTCATGATCTCATGGTTCATGGGTTTGAGCCCCACACTGGGCTCTCTGCTGACAGCACAGAGCCTGCTTGGGATTCTCTCTCTTTGGCCCTTCTCTGCTCTTGCTTGCTCAAAAAAGCCAGAAACAAAACTATGCAAGTCAAATTCCAAAAATACCTTCTTCAAATACTAACAATCAGTAAACTCCTAAATGGCAGATAATTTCCTGTCTCAATAGAATGTTCTCATCTCTTTTGTCAGCTCTGAAAAAGAAACGCAGAAATGTACAATTTACATACCAAAACATCCATCCCGGGGACATATTTGAGGGCTATCTTATAGTCTTTTGGAAGATTTGCCACCTAGAGAGACCAGAAGAAAAACAAAGAAGGAAAAAAAATCCATGAGAAAATTCATATATATCAATTAATCATTATTTTTAATGGTTTGGAGGAAAACACATACACACGTGTCATATCGTTGTTAAGTTACCACTGAATTTCAATATTTACATAGTGATTTTCCTTTCTTGATTTCCCTTTGTAATCACAGGCACTCTCAAAAAAAAAAAAAAAAAAAAAAAAAGAAAGTGACAATACAAGTCTTTTGGACTCCAAATTCAATAATGAGTGGCTAAGTATAATCCATTGAATTTTGGAAACCTCTAAATTTCAATTTTTACCTGTGGTCTTGGAATTCCCTCCCAGGACTAGTTTCCTACTGTCTCACCACAGAATCAATAATATGATGTGTCTTCTTTGTTTTGGGTTCTTTTGCCAGTGGTTTTCAAAGCGATGTGTCAACATCACCAGGGAACCTGCTAGAGATGTAACTTCTCAGACCACATCAGACCTACTGAATCTTACTTAACAAATTCTCTAGATGACTTTGATGCAAGTTTGAGAATTTATTGATCCTAGAAAAAAATGTCAGTGAAACTTCCAAAGAACTACTACTTATGAGATCCAAGAGCTTTCTAACCTAACTTGTAAAGATTCAGTTCTGTGAGAGAGCTTAATCTGCTTCCCCAGGACTTAAGAAAGGTCTCAAATGTTTACCTAGCTTCTTTCACAGGCTTTTAAAAAATATCTAACACATTTTTATCAGTCATTGTGGCATATGTTGACCAAACACCTGATCTGGAACCAAAGCTAAATTCTGTACTTTGGTTTCTCTCATCTATAAAATGGAGATAAAAGTACCCATGCCCAAATAGTCAATGTACGAACTAACTGAATGTGCCAAACACATCATAAACACAATCTAGATTCTTTACTGAGAGATATATTGGCAACTGACTTCTAGAATATATATCCTGGTGTCTTAGAGTTCTAGATTCCCTGATCTCCTTTCCTACAAACAGTACTAGCTCGGTCATGCCACCACTATTACCATTTCCAGCTGAATACAGCCAACAACTGATTCAGACCATGGAGTCTTAAGACAACATATGGTGGAAAAGTGTGGTTTTGCACTATTACGTCTTCCCAAAACTTTGCTCTTCCCCACATTAAGCTAGGATCTTGCTCACGTTTGCTGGACTGGGTCACCTCCGACAAGTCTCCCGTAACACAATCTGTATGTTTCTTCCTGGCCATGCCAATAGCTTTTAGAATCTGAGAAAAATTTGGTGAGAAAAGAATCTAGGCACAGGCATAAGTAGTCAGAAGGGAGCCAAGGGAGCGACTGCTCCCTCGTGCTTACCACCATTCTCCCTCCAAGGGTACATCTTACTCGTCTTACACTCACCTTAGTCTGGAGCCTAACCTTTTCTGAATATGTAGTATGTGCCAGGCACTGTGCTCATGAAGGGCTTATGTTGCCTCATCACATCTAGTCTTCCGATCCCTGTGACACATTAACTCTATTTAACAGACGGAGAACTTGAGGCTCAAAGAGGTCACACAGCTACGACGTGAGGAGTATGGATGAGAACTAGAACTCAGATCTTGGACAGCAGTGCCTCCCTTGCCTCTTTGTTCTACTACACATTTCATCTACTATCTGCACATTTGTCCTGGGTACATTCTTCCTCTCAAATTTCTCCCCATGCTTCCATGATTTCTTTTGTCTTTTGGATCTTCATCCCCATGTTTGAAAGGCAAAATTACCCATTTTATGTAAGCCCTGCTGGCAAAGAAACAGTGGACACTTCCACATGTGTAAAAACTGGAATTAGACTAAGCAACAACATTCTATTATGTTATGAACCAACCTTATAAATGAAAGCTATTCCAGATGGAAAAACTGGACAAGAAGTGGCAGGTGTTCCGAACACAACCTGCTAGCCCCTTCTTCAGGATAATTTACATTATCTATTTCTATCCATCTTTATAAAATTGACAGAATTCGTATTCAGCAAATTTAGGACCTGAGTATATATATATATATATATATATACATACTCCTAACAAGCAGGAAGAAATATAAGAGATATGGTCAATTAATTTTATTATTAATTTATGTATATAAATTGGTTCAAAGAAGTCAAAGAAACCTTACAAGAAGTTCTCTGACCAACACACTGAAATCTCTATACCTTATTACTTGGGGGGAAGGGGTATATAATAATAAATTCTGCATTAAACTGATTTGCTGATATTTAATTTCTGATAGGATGAAAAGTAATAGTATTTCTAAAAATGCTTCATAATCCATAACAAATTTTCATATACAGTCTGCCACAACTTCATGAGACATATATTATTATGTCTATTTTACAGATGAAGACATGGAGGCCCAGAGGGGTTAATTGGTGTCTCCAGGTAGCAGAGCTCAAGAGTTCCAGATGCAGGAAGGATACAAACCTGGCCCCACGTGCTGGGCTCAGTAAGTCATCTATAGGGAAGTCTCCCTTTATTATTTTCTCAGCTTACATTGGTTCCTTTCCAATTATATTTGGAAGAGAACTTAGGGAGAACTTAGGGAGTCAAGTTGTAGATTCTTATGGTTGCTTCATGAGTTACTGTATTCCTTTCCAAGCACACAAGAGTGTGTTAAAGAGCACTCAGCACAGATAACCTTGTGATAAATTCAGCTTGATATACATGGATCATTACAGGAAGTGTGACAGTGTAGAGGGAGCCTTGGGCCCGGAGTTTAGATGTTCCTTTGAGTTAGTCTGATGTAGGAGTCACTGCACAGGTGCTGGGAATACGCTGTTCGGGTTGGATCCAGGCCCTCAGCCTGGTAACTCAGAGATCTTGGGTAAGTTCCTTAATCTACTTTAGCCTCAATTTTTTCCTACCTAGAGGAGAGGTCGTATGCAAAGACAAAGAAATGGGAAAGCACAAGGTGTATTTGGGAAATCGTGGACAGATAAATCAAGCTCCAGCAGGTAAGAGGTAGGAAATATGCCAGGAAAGCCACATGAGAGAAGGACTTGAGTGTTGGGTGAAGGCAGCCCACTAGGAGACAGTGAGGTTCAGTAAGACACGTTTTACCAGAACCCTACAGCAAGTCACTTCTTCCTTAGACACATCGTTTCTTCTCTATAGAACCTCTATTTGTCTCTAAAATAAAGGGAACAAACTAGTTACTGAAAATTGAGTCTGATCTAACTTTCTCACAGAAGAAGTGGTGCTGCATTAAATGTCTAAGCAGGGAGGGATGGGATAGTAAATTCAGAAAGACTGGTCTGCAAGGATGGATTACAGCAAGGACAGAAGAGAGACCAGGAACAGTTTAGAAGACCACTAGGAAAGTGCTCAACATGTATTAAATATTCCTGTAGAGACTGGAAGCTGAAAACAAAACAAAACAAAAACAAAAACCCAGGAACGAGGTTTAGAATCTAGGGAAGTAGCCTGTTGGTAGGGTCAAACAGATAACTAATCAAAACTGTAGATTCTGAAAACAAATCTATTCTAGTTTCTAAAGTAAGTTCAGGGCAAAATATAAAATAATGAAGTGGAACTTAACTGATTAAAAATTTTACTGAACGCCAAATTATCCCAGTGAGCTTTGTGATTTGGAGTATGAGGATGTCAGTACTATGCCAGATTGTAAAATGCATAAAACAGCAACACAAGTCACTTTATGATGGGCCCACTCTACTAGATGGGCCCCTTTGGCTGTATTTTTTGGATGTCTTGAGGACTGACCATACTCAGTGACACTGGGAAGAACAAAGAAAAAAATGCATAAGGGGCAGCATGCAGAAATCCTGAAAACTCAGCCAAGAAAAAGTTTTTTTTATGCCATATTGTTACTGGCTGCATAGCAGGCCCTAAAGGTGTTTGGACTCAGGAGAAAAAGAACTCAAGGTTAGAACATTTAATGCCCTCTCTAGATCGCTAATCTAAAATCTTTGGAACTCATAATTCAAATGTTGTTGAGGTCTCTAAATCTTATGAAATAGTGGCTTCTTAAATGTCTTTGCTGAGACACATACTTGTCTCCGTTGTTCTCCCCAAGTTCAAGGCAACAATCAAAATACAGGAGTGGTAACTCATGGTTCCCTTGACACTGTACATAAAATGTTGCACATAACAAAGCCTCTGGGAAAAGAGTCCACAGTTTCCAGAGTTTCAGACCCAGAAAAGTTAAAGAGTTGCTGCTGTAGAGGGGGGAAAAAAATCTATGCTCATATTTAAATATCACAGCCTACTCATGTACAGCTTAGTGTAATGCTGGTTTTCAGAAATAACACAGGAGGAAGCTTTTTGCTTTTTAAATTTTCCCTTGTAAGTCATCTCCTGTTAATACTAACAATCTAATTCACCAGGACAACTGTCTTCGGTTTTCACAGGTATTTGTTTTTTGATAATAACTCAATTAGCAACTAAAACAAAGTTAAGATGGCAATTTTACAAGACTTTTCTGAGTCATCGTTTCTCAGTGAAGAATACCTAAAAGTTAGAGGACTCTTCTCCCTCCAAAAACAAAAACGAGAGAGAAAGAGAGAGAGATTAAAAGAACATCTAGATTATAGTCACTCCCTCATCATGTGACTACTACTTAGGAAGTAAAATTCAAGAGGTTACAATGATAGTTCTTTTTTTTTTTTTTTTTTTTTTAATTTTTTTTTTTTCAACGTTTATTTATTTTTGGGACAGAGAGAGACAGAGCATGAACGGGGGAGGGGCAGAGAGAGAGGGAGACACAGAATCGGAAACAGGCTCCAGGCTCTGAGCCATCAGCCCAGAGCCCGACGCGGGGCTCGAACTCACGGACCGCGAGATCGTGACCTGGCTGAAGTCGGACGCTTAACCGACTGCGCCACCCCAGGCGCCCCTACAATGATAGTTCTTAAAACTGCAGTTGACATCTACATTTTTTTTTAATTTTTATTTTTAATATGAAATTTATTGTCAAATTGTTTTCCATACAACACCCAGTGCTCATCCCAACAGGTACCCTCCTCAATGCTCATCACCCACTTTCCCCTCCCTCTCACCCCCCCATCAACCCTCAGTTTATTGACATTTACAGCTTAAATTAAGACATCATACATTATTAACTAGGTTCTTGTGTTCCAGAAACAGTTACAGGTTCAAACCTCTCCACTCAGCTTCCTATTTCCAGATAAGGATAATCAGGTCACTTATCACTAGGTCTCAGCTTCCTCATGAATAAACAGGGGGTAAAAATAATTACTTCCTAGGGTTGTAATGATTAAAGGGGACAATGTGCTTTGCATGGTACCTGGATACTCACGCAGTAACTACTGCTTTAAAAAGTCAAGGAGTAGGAGACATAGTACCTAAGTGGGTCATCCTACAAAGGAAAAAATATTTTTTTTTTCTTCACAGTAAGTTGGACATGCTTGGTAATATAGCAGGCCACATACTTGTTAGTTTTACAAATATTATTTCTAATATACTTCTGTCCTTTCTTTGAATACTGAAAGTCCAAAATTTAGTTTTAAATGGAAAAGAAGATTTCTACTGACCACAGGAGAAGAAATTAAAATGCTAAATATAGCAAACTAATAAAATTTAAAAACTATCCAGTTGTCAAACCATTGTTTTTCAAAGCTCCAAAAAAACAAAAACCTATGCAGCGAGAATTCTATTTGAAGAACACTGCATTTGAAGAATAAAAATCAGAATTATTCAAAACTGTCCGAAGTGAAATTTATCTAAGATATTTTATGATCTCCCATTATGCTGAACTCCTATTATGTTAAAATAAGTGCCTATCACAAGACCAGGAAAACCATAAATTCCTGTGTTTTAATTCTATTACACTGATTTGTAAACTGACCTTGAAAGACAGAGTAATTTCACCTTTATAAGATGGGGCTGGGACTGCAGCCTGCCTTAAACATTATTCAAAAGATATTTTAAAATAAATAGGGTTTTAAAAAGCAACATGGTCACATTTAATCAAATACCCCCAAATGGAAGAACACCATGATCGCAAATGAAAGAAACAGTAGGAAGAACAAAAGGAGAAACTAATTTGAACTATTTCAATATTTGTATGCCTCCTTATATTAACACAACTGTTAAAAGCTGTAGCCTAATTATCCCACAGATACAAGTTTTTAAAGTTTGATTCATCCTCTTCCCAGACACTTGACCTTTTCTTTAGGTAGGTCTGAGTTTGCCATTTAAAACAAGTCTTGCAACATTTTTTAGAAACAAAGCAAAATGTTCTGTAAATAGATGAACTATTATGCTGAGCAAACATGCCAGAAGGATTTCAAATGAAAACCATAGGGACTGTAGGGACAGCACAAAGGATCCAAGAAGAAATAAAAAAAAAACAAAAAAAACCAAAAAAAAATGACAGTAAGGTCGTAAATCATGTGCTTCTGTGACATGAGAATCACCCCAAGCAAACAGACTTCAGGTTGGTGGGCCCCAGTGCAAGTTGCCACCTAATGCCGAGGCAGAATCGGTAGAGACTGTGAAGAAATGAGTTCAGTCAAAAGAAATTACTGTGAGCAAAGGTAAAAAGGTACTGTCAACCTACTTTATTTCTCTCAAATAGAATATACCAAGGTTATACCTGCAGAACAATTACCTCTTGTTCTATGCAACCTCCTAGAGTCCAGGCATTACTGAATTATTCTGAAAGGTGCAACCGCACAAAGTATCATTATGAAATGAAAGAATTGCAGAGCTGAAAAGGGCTTCCAAGAAGATTTGTAGTGCTTCTCTTTGGGTGGAGGGGTATCACAGGCTTCTCTGGGAAATTAAAACTGTATACCCTGTTCCCAGAAATGTGCATAAAGCGTACAGAGGCACAGTCTGGAGCTCCACTTGTAAGAGTTCGAAGTTTATGAATCCTAGACTCAGAACTACTGATCATGTCCTTGTTCCTCGTTTTAAAATCCAGAAATTGAATCCCGGATTTATTTGTCCAAGATCACACAGCAAAGTAACAGCAGAGCTGACGCTTAAACAAGCCAGTACGCCTGACTTCAAGATGCTCCGCCCCACTCTACTTTAGAGTGAGGCTGTGACTATCTGTATCCATACAACTCTGAAGTCACTCGTGTTGCTGTCTGAATTAGTGAAATTCATGAGTAAGGATGAGAACACTTTCTCCCCCCGCCCAAAGATGAAAAAAACCCAACCTTAACAAGTATTATGGCTTCAGCAGTCCTGGCACCCTATCACCTAGGCTGCTACTTGGCAACATTACCGTTCCTACACCCCATCTCCACCAGCTGAGACTCTGGATTTCTGCAGTAGAGCTCTGATAGCTGTACTTTCAATAAGTACCCTAAAAAAGTATGACTGAATGATTCTCAGATGATATCCTACAAATGCTGGTTTACAGCAGTGACTTTCCAACATTTTTTTCAGGAGCTCAATTCTTTTTTTTTTCAAATCAAGTCTTATTTGGGAGTCCAGATACACAAAAGCAGAGTGGCTGAGCAGGCTCTAGGAGCCAGTTTGAAAATCAATGTTGTAGAAGGCACATCACTGGTAAATGGGGCCAGGAGCTGTGCTTCCCTGCTCCTGGGTCTCAGTTTCTTTATTTATGAAACAGTTTGTCTAGATTATCTCTTAAGTTCTCTCTCAGCTCCAGTATCCTATGATCCCACAACACCACAACTACCACTAATAGCTAATATTTAGCAGGTGCTTGCTGTGTTCCTAACACTGTTCTACTAACTGATTCAATCCTTAAAAATCACTCTGTGAAGTACTATTAATCTTAATACTGATGAGGAAACTGAGGCCCAAAGAAGTTATCTGACAATAACTATATTTAAAAATCTGTACATACGTTCTCTCTTATTTAATCTATAAGACAAAATTGGGAAATAGAAACTGAGATTTAGAAAGGTAGTTAGTTACTCATCTAAGGTCAAAAAACTGGGATTTAAATTCAGGTCTACCAGGGCGTCTGGGTGGCTCAGACGGTTAAGGGGCTGACTCTTGATTTTAGCTCAGGTCATGATATCACGATTCCTGAGATGGAGCCCAGTGTCGGGCTCCACACTGACAGCATGAAGACTGCTTGGGATGCTCTCTCTCTGCCCCTCCCCTCCTTGCTCACTCTGACACACACACACTCTAAATAAATAAACAAAACAAACTTATAAAAAAAAATTCAGGTCTACCACCAATTCCAAAATCCATTCCTTAACCAATATATCAGCACAGGTTGGTACATCACAAAATAAATTATATCTATTTAGATTTTATTTTTAGCTAATCTCTATACCCGACATGAGGCTTGAACTCACAACCCCCAGATCAAGAGTCTCACACGCTACTGAATCAGCCAGGTGTTCCTACCACGAAATCTTTTAAATGGCATCCATGCATGTCTTATTATTGTGGTATTAATGATATGTATTCATATTTTTATGGAGATGATTTATCTCCCAAACTAGATTATGAACATTTTGAGGTCAAGGATTATTTTTCTACTTCCTACTCTATGAAATATGGGCTGTGAATCATGTCAATCTTTACTTAGTTAGGAGTAATCTGAGTCCAAGTTTTTATTAACTTGATTTTTTTTCATTAATCCAAAGTAAACACACTAATTTCACTAAATCGACTCTTGAAATTAAAATATTTCCCAAGTCAGTTGCTGGAAGGGGTTAAAAACAAAACAAAACAAAACAAACACCTTTTTTCAGTCTTAGGATTTCACATTTGCCCTTGGGGTGAGGAACTATATTTTAGTGTCAACATTAACAAGTTATCCCTTTTCCAGGTACTTCTTTCTCAGTAATGCTTCTTGCCATTTTTCATTGTATCACCTGACAGGTAACAGACGGAGAATAAGCAGATGTTTAAAGACAAGGATAGAAAATCCTGGAAGGTGCTCATAACACCTTCTTAGGCCACTTCAAAATACTAGTTTGACATTTCACAGGAAGTAGTGCTTAGTGAGTAGTATTCCTTAAACGCTTAGCAAGTAATAATGCTTAGTAATTTTCCTTGAATACCATGTTAATCTCGGATGTGCTTGGCCTATAGTCAAATATACAATCATCTTCCAACTATGATTCATTGCCAATATACTTGACATTTGCCCCTTAAGACCACTGCAGGTCTCCATTGCTCATCCCCAGCTCCACGGTCATACCAGCATCCCCAGGAGAACTGTAATTTCCCAGCAATGAACTACTTTAAGCATGTTTTTGAGACTCATGTTAATCTGACATCCATATAAATTCACGTAACACAGATAAAGCTAGTCATAGTAAGAATTGGGACATACTAGGATCAAGACACTTTGGTTTCCAAATGTTGACTGAACAGATCATCTAGGACAGGAGTTCTTAAATCTTTCAGAAATTTCTTTAAAATATAGATGCCTGGAGCCCTTCCTCAGACTGATCATTGTATCAGTTTTTTGGAGTGCTGCCCAGATCCTGTAATTTTAATAAGCACCACAGGTGATCACGATGCTTATCACAGCAAAACTCATCAGGTCTTCATTCACTAAACAAACATTTAATGAGTGCCTTCTGTTGATATAAAATTTAGAAAATAAGCATATATTTTCTTTTTAGTGTAGTTTCTTGGATCACAAATTAACAAGTAACTTGAGGAATAGGTCCATGCTCTATGTTCTTTAAAAAACAAAATCAACTTTCCTTACCACATCTTTATACCCAATATCTAGCAGGACAGATAGCAGGAAAATGGTGCACTGCTTTGATCACCAGCCCCTTGAATAAAGTGTGTTGATATATCTTCAGGTATTGCATCAGAGAATACTTTTTAAGCCTGGACCCTAGGGCATCTTTCTAAGGAATCCACATAAATTGCGTGTGTGTGTGTGTGTGTGTGTGTGTTATTAATTCTGCATTGAGCCTAAGCCAGAAAGACTCTGACCCTAGTATTAAACTTTTTTTTTGAAGTTTGGCTATGAACCCCCAAATCAAATATAAACCAGGAAACGTATACAAAGAGCAGGGAAGTATCTCAACAAATAGCACTTTCTTTTCTCCATATCACAACCCTTATCTCTTCCTTATTCTTGTATCATCTCTGTTCTCTAGACAGTTTTCAAGTAACAGAATGCCACTTGGCTATTTTGAACCAGGAATTTGTGAAAAACGCTTCTCAAAGTTTGTTCATCCTGAAATCACATACTGCCGCTCAAGTGGGCACATAAAATCTCCCCTACATCAGGAGAGTTGGGAAGAATCCATTGCAGATGCTGTATTATTTCCCTCTCTGTGGTGTGCATTTTAAGAGAATGGTGGCATGAAACTGGCAGTGACCAAGGGGCACCGGTGTAAAATTGTTTTTGCTGAGAGAAGAGTTCCAATGTGGCAAATGTGGGAGAGAAGTCGTTCAACATTTGGGTAACAAACCACTCCTCCAGCTATGTTCTCACACGGGTCACCCACCCACCCACATGTGACAGGGTCTTTGTGTTGTTGGAAAGGGGAGAATGGCCATCTCAGATCTTTTTTGTTAGGCTTGTTAGAGAATAGTAGGAAGGCATGTGGAGGGGGATAAGACACACTGTGGAACCCACAAAAGAGAAAATGGGGAACAAGCTGGTGCTGCCACATCAGCACAAAGAGAACTCTTCGGTGTCCTTCACTGCCTGTGATGGAGATGAAAAAATGAGCAAAGAAACAAAATCACTGCAGTGATGTACCAATTTTACCCACAGATTCTCCATGACCTTAAATATCTCCCTACCTGCTCTCTATAAACCCTTCAGAATAACTCCAGGATTTCTCTCCTTGTCTTAGAAAAATACTAACTTGGGACAGGAAAAAAATGAAGTCTTTTTCAAAAACCACAAGAAACAAAAATTCACAGCTATCGAAAGCATTCCTTACTTACCAATTTTGTAACGTCTTTCACATCATCAGTCACACGGTTCCTGCAGAGCCCTTTAGTTTTGACCAGAGGGTTAAATAGGAGCAGCTGAAGATAAATGCAAGTGACAATCCAAGTCTAGATGAAAACAGAAAAACTGCTGGTGATGACCAGTGAAAAACTGTAATCACTCAAATGATTGCATCTTATACCTCAAGGTGGAAAGGACAATCTATATTAAAAAAAAAAAAAAGAAACAAACAAACAAACAAAAAACTACTGCCTTAAATATAACTTAAATGCTGAGTGTTCAAAATATGCTGACCAAATTTTTAAAAAATTGTCTGTTAAAATGTGGTTTGGATTTTCATTTCAATGACATTATTGTTAACTCTTGTCAAAAGCTTTCTAAGGCCAATTTCCTAATGGCAATTAGGAATGAACATGTAGCAACTTATAAAGGATCTACCACTAAAGGTGTTTTCTTTTTTAAACTAGGAATGTATGAAATTCATACCTTAAGGCACCAAAAAAGGCTTTCTATACTTTAAGTGTAGACTGTTTGGCAAGTAGCAGCAACCCCTGAGCAGTGCTTTAAATCCGATAGTATATGATAGTACTCCAAGTGAGGGAGAGAGATGTATTTTTAGATCTGGGACAGAATTTAACCTCATTTAAGAGACATCAAAAGAATCATGGTTTTTAATCACAGCTTTTAAACCACTTAATAAGGAAAAACATTTTCTTAGTGAAGAGGAAGACATTCCTGAACCCTAGCATGATCTCTCTCTCTCTCTCTCTCTCTCTCTCTCTCTCTCACACACACACACACACACACACACACACACACACACACACACGTGTGCTCACACACACTTCTCCTTGAAAATCCCACCATGTTTTGTAGTTACTTTTATGCAGGACTTATTTTTTCTTACTACACTAGATTCTAGGTTTTTAAGAACCTGGGCACCCGATTCTCTTTTTTTTTTATTATTATTATTTTTATCCTTATAACACACAACAGAGCACCTTGCACATTAAGAGCTCTTTATGTAAATATTGGCTGGATGAATCAGTGACCAAAGTAAAAACTATCTAATGCTTCAAATTCAAATCCAATTTATTGAGCACATATTATGAAACAGGGACTGTGCCAGTCACTAGAGAAACAAAGGTGATGAAGATGCCCTTGAAACTCAGAGGCAGGTGCATAAAGAACACACACACTCTATGACAAATGCTTTGAGAACACAAAGAAGGAAGCAATTAATCAATTAGCCTTAAAGGAGGAGAACCCCTTGGCAGGAAGACAGTGCCAAGAAAAGCCAGAAAAAAAAAAAATGGACTCTGGCTGGCTTTTGGAGGACAAGGAGGAGCTTGCAAGAGTGGACAAAGAAGGGACACGCATTCCAGGAAAAATAAACAGCATGAGCAAAGGCATGGATATCTGAAGACATTTTTTTTTTTTTTTTTTTTAAATTTTTTTTTCAACGTTTATTTATTTTTGGGACAGAGAGAGACAGAGCATGAACGGGGGAGGGGCAGAGAGAGAGGGAGACACAGAATCGGAAACAGGCTCCAGGCTCTGAGCCATCAGCCCAGAGCCCGACGCGGGGCTCGAACTCACGGACCGCGAGATCGTGACCTGGCTGAAGTCGGACGCTTAACCAACTGCGCCACCCAGGCGCCCCTTGAAGACATTTTAAAATGTGACGGTAATCTTTTAGGAGTTAACATTTGTCTGTGGCATCTTACAATTACACGAAGTCCATCTGCACACGACTAGAAACCTTTCCTATTTATGTAGCTAGCCAGGTACTTTTTAAAAACACTGGATCATTTTCAACTAATATCTGCACACTAACTAGGTGTCACACTGGACCAAGTGAACATCAGCATTTACAAAATTTCTGAGAGTACAACGCTACCTACATAGATAAGAGTGGCTTGTAAACAAAACCTAAGCCTTTTCATTGTTTTAACATCGTGACCTATTCTAGCAGTAATCCTGTTTAAGTTTGGTTAAGGCTACTTTGAACACTGAGGGGTCATTCTGTTCATAACACTGTCTCCCTTGGATTGAAATGAAGACTAAATTGTGCAAATGATTTCCTGAAAGCAACCAGGATGTTCTTCAGCAGGTGGATAAACTGTGGCATATCAGACAATCGTATATTTTTATTAAAATATTAATTAATATTAATCATTAATCATTAAAAAGAAATGAGCTATCCAGCCATGAAAAAACATGGAGGAAACTTAAATTTATATTATTAAATGAAGGAAGCCAATCCAAAGAGGCTACCTACATACTGTATGATTCCAACTATTAGGACGTTCTGGAAAAGGCAAAACTATGGAAACAGTAAAAGGATCAGCGGTTGCCAGAGATTGTAGGGGGAGGGATGAATAGGTGGAACACAGGATTTTTAGGGTAGTGGAAATACCCCGTATGACACTATAATGGTAGATATTGGCCACTGTACATTTGTCCAAACTCACAGAATGCAACATTAAGACTGAACCCTAACATGAACTATGGACTCTGGATGATTAAGAGGTGTCAATGCAGGTTTATCAGTTGTAATAAACATACCACTCTGTGCATGTGTAGGGGCAGGGAGCATATGGGAAATCTCTGTACTTTCCTCCCAATTTTGCTGTGAACCTCAAACTGTTCAAGGAAAGAAAAAAAAGTCGTTAAAAAAAATCACTTCACTGTGGTGAGAACAAACTTTAGGGTAGCACTAGGTAGAAGAAACAGACCACTTAAGGGCTATCGTTATCACCCAAGCAAGAAAGGGCTGTAGCAATGCACTGACCAGAATTGGTTTGATTCTGGATGTCTCCTGCGGGCTCAGCCAATAAGATTTCCTGATAGCTGGGGTGTGATTTGAAAGAGTCAAAGGTGACTCCAAGGTTTCTGGCTTGAGCAAATGAAAAGATGGTACTACCATCAACTGAAGTGGGAAGGCTGATGGTGGGGAAGGTCTGGAGGTCAGATTAGGAGTCGGATTTTGAGCGTGTGAAGTTTGAAATGTCTTTGAGATATCTTACTGATGATACCAGGTCATGATATTTGAATCTGGGTTTAGGAGGTAAGTTTGGGCTAGATACATAAATGACAGCCTCTGATGTATAAATGGAATTTTAAGCAAAGAGTGGCTGAGTCCATCCAGGGAATAAGTACAAATGGAAAAAAAAAGAACAAAGGACTGGGTCCTACAGTGCTCTAACTGTAAAAGGTCTGGCAGAAGATTTAGAAAGCACAAAAGAATCTCAGGGAGAAGCCAAAGGAGTAGGAGGAAGCCGAGTTTAAAAAAAGAAAAGTTAGGTTAAGGAGAATGAGGTCGAACTACGTCAAATACTCATAACAGGTCAAGTAAGATGAGAACTGAGCACTGACCACTGGGTTTGGCAGAGTTCAGGTCACTGGTGACATTATCAAAAACGGTTTTACTGAGGCAGGTGCAGGAAAAAGCCAGTGGGGTGTGGGTTTCAGAGAACATGAGGGAGTAATTAGAAACAGTGAATGTAGACAGCTCTTTTAAAGAGCTGTCCTTCAAAGGGGAGCCAATAAGCAAATGAATAAATAAAAACAAGTGGGGTAGTAATTGGCAAGGACTTGAGGGAGGGGAGAGTTTTCTCTGCAAGTTGGTAGGAGCACTGGGAAGTGTGTATGCCCCTGGGGCTGATCCAGCAGGAAGGTGCAACTGGGCGAGGTAGGTCAGAAGAGAGGCAACTAATTGCTGGAGCAATGTTTTTGAGAAGGCAAGAAGCGGGGAGATCTAGGCGTCAAGCACAGGGGCTGGCCTTACGTAAGAGTACATACAGTTTACCAGTGCTATCAGACAGAACGTCCGAAAATGTGAGTGCAGATGTGGGTGATTTTTCAACAATACGGTGAATGACAGCTACCCTCTATGTGTGCCAAGCATTTTGTAGATCTGATCATAAACAAACTTCAAGTTTCATATATTCTAATTCTAATGATGGAGAAATTGAGCTACAGAGAGATTTGGTGACTTCTAAGTGGTAAAAACCCAGGTCTGTCCACAATTCTAAATCCTGTGCTCTTCACCACCCAATACTGTCACAGTACTCCCACAAAGCTGTCACATCATTGGTGAGAATTCCAAATAGCACAGTTCTAAAACGGTCATAATTTTTAAAATATTGAGCATATCGAGACAAGCATGTTCCATAATCCATGTCAGTTGAATACTCTATGTTTTTCAGATTACCATAATTTTTAACATGTTCTATTAGTTTTTAAAAATATACTAATACAGACTTCTACAACAATTGCAAAATAATGTCACCAAGGCAGCGTCAAAATATTTTTTTTGCATCAGTTATATACAAATACCAGTGAAGATAGATTCCTATAAAATGAGCAAAAGCCTATTTGTTCAGGGCTAAAATTAAATCTGTTAATACATTCACACATCTCTGACAAACTTGTATTTCTTGAAGCACTTTATTTTAAAGCTGTTAAATAAACTTACGTTGTAATTTAACTTTGTATATACTTAGCTAGTAGTAAGGAATAGTCACCTTTTGTTAAATTCAACAGTTCACTCTGGCAAAACTAGACATTACAATAGAGAAGAAATCATAGAGAAATGTCCCTCATCAGTGTTCTCGTGAGAGCGCTGAAATGCAAAGCCTATTTCTTTGTATGGAAAAGTAATTTTTCGGTATTATTCTATAGAGAATACAGACATTTTTCTAACATATAGTACACACACTTCCTTGACTTCTTAAACAGTGGGATGAAGTACTAAGCTTTACTTTTTTTTGATGATTCAGGTTCATCAAATAAAAGAGAGACTAAGTGAAATAAGCCCGACAGACAAATATGATATGATCTCACTTAACATGCAGAATCTAAGAAAGAAAAAATAATAATGGTAACGGAGTAAAATAGAGTGGTGGTTATCAGAGACTGGGGGATATCTAGATCAAAGGATACAAACTTTCCAGCTATAAAATGAGTAAATTCTGCAGATCTAATGTACAGTAAGGGGACTGTAGTTAATACTATATTGTAAAGGATAACTATGAGGGGATAGTTTGCTGTCATTTCATGATGTATGCTTATATCAAAGCCATCACATTGTACACCTTAAATATATATGATTTTTATTTGTCAGTTATACCTCAATAAAGGTGAGGGGAAAAAACATTCCAGGTATGCAGTTGTGACGACCTTTGCCTAAATAGCTCCAAATTACTGTATTTGACTGAATGACTGTTTTTAAAATGTTATTTTAGTTTTTGTCGGCTGGCTTCCCAGTTTACCAGTTTCTCCCAGTCTGTCAGGTCATTACTTGCAACATAGTTTACTGCTAGTATGCCTGTTTCTAGCCTCCTGCAGTCTCAATGGCAAAACACAACACATGGACCACAGTGGGTGCCTAGGGTAGTCAGAACTCTGGCAAAAAGATGGCCATGCCCTAATTCTTGGAGCTTGTGAATTTTTTGCTTTGTATGGCAGAATGGACTTTACAGATGTGATTACACTAGGAACCTTGAGATGGAGAGCCTACCCCGTATCTTCTGGGTCCAAGAGAGTGCTACAGCTCCTCACAAACTAAGAATGTTTTCCAGCTCTGGTGAGAGAACCGCAATAAAGGAAGAGGCGGAAGATGTGACATGGTAAGGACTTTACTTGCCGTTTCTGGAAATGGGCCAGGAGTCAAAGAATGCCAGTGGCTTCTAGAAGCTGAAAGAGCAAGGAACAAAGTCGACCTCAGAGGCTTCAGGAAGGAACATAGTGGCCCTGACACCTTGATTTTAGCTCAGTAAGTCCACCAAGTTTGGATTTCTGAATCTACAGAACTGTGACATAATAAGTTTGTATAGTTTTAAGTGGCTAAGTTTGTGATAATTTGTTATAGCAGCAACAGAAAAAAAAAAAAATCAGAGCTTAAGAAACTCACTTTTTGAATGAATCAATGCATGAATGGTATAGTGTTGCAATGCCCAGGCTTTTCTGGTAAGGAAAATAAACTGCCTCTGTCAGTATTCTGGGCCCCCAACCCCTGCTTTAAGCAAAGCAGCTCAGCTTTTTTCCTGCTTTATTTGTTCATGCTTCTGGGTAAGATTTTGTTTAAACAAAGGTTTCCAAGGGTAAGAGAGAGAGAAAAAAAAACACACACACACAAAAAAACACATGCTTTTGAAAACTGGTGGTGTGATGGCAGAGAACAGAACATGAATCCAGAAAACCTCTCAACTCCTTTACCGTGTGACCTCAAGTAAGCCAGTTAATTCTTCCAAATGTCTGTAGAGTATAAGAGGACAATAATTTTTGCCTCACGCACTTCATGGAGCGATGGTGAGGGGATCAAATAAAAACTTTTCCAACTACAGGTGCTGTGCAATTATTTGCTGTGCAGTTTGTAGGTTTTAGATAGTCAAGGAAACCAGGGAAAGAAGGGCTTCAAACTGAACACTCAGGGAAAGGACTTTACATAGTCAATCTTTCATGAACAAAGAATAGGACCCTTGGTACGGATATTTTGACACCAGTGCTGGTTTCACACGCGTTTTTCAATGTATTTCTTAGTTCTCAACTGTGTTGAGAGTAGCTTCAGTTAACGCTGCACTTCCAATTAAGTGAGGTATTTCCCCATCTTCAGTTTCGCACTCTTCCTCTTTCTCTAATTTCTGGAAACCCTAACAAAGGTACAGGGGTACCTAAATGTGGGGGTGTGCACGCACACACACACACCCTATTGGAGATAGAATGCTGAAGCAAAATGTCCCTGTGTTTGTGACTTCTGCTCTAAAATGTATCTTTTCACTTTGGGCAATCATCTCACTGGTTTTTTGTTTTGTTTTGTTTTTCCTGTAACATTCTCTGCTTCTGCGTACGACATTTTTCTTTGGCTACTTTGTTTTAGCATCCTACAACTTTTCTCTCTAGGTCACGCTCATTATGTGATAACCTCTCATTTCACGATAACCTTTCATTGCACAGACACATTAAACTAATCTTATTGTCGGCAGTTCTAGATTTTTTATTTGGAGGCATGCGTCAAAAGTGTCCCCCACATACTCCCCACATCACGCAGAATTCCAACAACCCTTTCATTGCTAATAGTTGCCTTGAAATTATTTACATGATTAAAAAAAAAGAGAAATCTGTATGTACTGTTAGAACTAAGCCATACAATAGAAATAGTTCTGGTAGAGGGAAATATAGGGAATTAACATTCATACTTAATTATGAATGGCAGAAAAGCAGATCTTTTTCTGGGGAGTTTTTATAGTGGCAGATCATACTGAAAAGATCCTTTGAAGAAGAGGGGGAAAGTTACAGGAAGAGGCCAGAGACCCTGAAGACCTGAGACCGATGTCTCATTTTTGTTGAGAACCAGTCTCAATAGATCCCAGTGGGACATTCATCTGCTCGTTAATTCTTCCTGAACATAAGAACCTTCCTTACAATAAAAAGCCACATGCCAGGAAAAGGAGCTGCAAAATCCCCCTAAAGCAAACTATTTACTTGATCTGAACATGTGTTATGACACAGAAGTCGCTTTGCAAACTTCTTTCCTTTGGTAGAAACTAACATGATTGCAGCCCAAGAACATCAGGGGAACATATGCCGTTTGAGAAATCAGAAGATTCCTAGCTTCTAAACTTAAAAAAAAAATCCCGCAAACTTTTCTATGAACTTGAGAAGCGATTTTAAAATAAGTGTTGCCAGGGCCCACGTTACAGACTTCTCAAAGTCAAAAAGGTAGTGCGGTGTCTGCGTAGCTCGTTTTCTTTGTGCACAGACCTACAAAGTGGTATTGGGTCTGCCCCGAACAAAACAGCAGCTGCTGCCAAAAACAACATTCATCTTCTCTTTAATCTGGAATGCCAGCTAGCGAAGCAGGCAGTTCCCTTGTAGCCCAAATGTGCTTTGGAAACAAGCCAACTGGCTTAGCTACCCAGAGCCAGGAAAGCAAGTTACCAAGATACAGGTATAGTAATTAGTCCTGAGTTCAGGTCTTTTGAGGTCATATGAACCATATCCTTCAAAAATAATCGTAATGTAAACTACCAACAGATTCTGGTTCAGTGAATAACCATTTAATTCTACAGAACTTCTTCCTTCAGATTTTTAAAAAAAATTTTTTTCATGTATATTTTTGAGAGACAGAGCATGAGTAGGGGAGGGGCAGAGAGAGAGGGAGACACAAAATCTGATGTGGGCTCCAGGCTCCCAGCTGTCAGCACAGAGCCGACATGGGGCTTGAACTCACGAACTATGAGATCAAGACCTGAGCTGAAGTCGGACACTTAACCGACTGAGCCACCCAGGTGCCCCTTGATTTCTAATCTTTAAGTAATATACCACTAAACATTCTAGAGAAAATACCGAATCATCCTACACAAATTCTTCTCTAGTGATCATCCAGTAAGCTCAAGGGGCAAAGTAAACACTTAGTACAAGCCTCTCAGGAAAGCAGATGTTAACAGGGTAGCTAAGTGAAACTCAAGCCAGCTTCAAGTCCACATTGGTGCACTAGAATCTTGTAAAGATCTACTTCCATATCTCTCCATGCAGATGCTTTTGTGAAGAAGTGAAATAAAAATACTCTAGGGACACGTGGGTGGCTCAGTCGGTTGAGTGTCTGACCTCGGCTCAAGTCATGATCTCATAGTTCTGGGAGTTCAAGCCCCACATGGGCTAGCTGCTGTCAAGCACAGAGCCCATTTCCGGTCCCCTGTTCCCGTCTCTTTGCCCCTTCACCGCTTGCAGTCTCTCAAAATTAAAAAAACACTAAAAAAGATCCTAAAGTATTGGTGATCGCTAAAACATGTTAATATGCTCTACTAACAAAAACTGAACAACCTAGAAATGAATTTTTTAATATGAAAAGACAAACAATGGCTTTAATGTAAACAGGGAATTTAAGGATTTCAGTGGATTCAATATATGGAAAAAAATGAGAAAAGTCACTATTGATAGTCCTTACTCTAAATGTAAATGCTATTTAAAGAGGAAATGACTCACATGCATAGACTTCTACTAAGGGCCACACACAGGAGGAACAGTTTGCAGATATTACATATAACCTTCCCACCAACCAGATTTTACAGGTTAGTAAAACATGCTTCAGTGAGATTAAGTAACTTGTTTATGGCCACTCTGCTAGTAAACCCCTGAGCTGGGTTTAAACCAGTATCTACCCTATACTAGGAAGGAAAATCCTGGGCTAGTCACATAATAAAACTGATTTCATTTATATTTAATGAACTATTCAATTTTTTCGAAAATACCTACGCTGTGGATGGCGTATAGGTCCATTTAGCTGAATCAGTTTTTGATTGAAGCCACCATATCAAATTATTACTAGGCTGGGTAAACAAGTAGCACAGGTAAATCAAGTTACACTTCACTGTAGGTTTTTAAAAAATTGCATAGCTAGAGGGAGGGGAAAAAAAAACAAAGTGATAAGTTGTTCCTTCTGATAAAAACAAAATTAAGTGCTTTCAGACTTCTAAGAGCTACCTATTCATTTAACAAACATGTATGGGAGTGCCTGGGTGGTTCAGTTGGTTAAGCGTCTGGCTTTGGCTCAGGTCATGATCTCGTGGTTCTGGAGTTCGAGCCCCGCGATGGGCTCTGTGCTGACAGCTCAGAGCCTGGAGCCTGCTTCACATTCTGCGTCTCCCTTTCTCTCTGCCCCTCTCCCTCTTGTGTTCTCTTTAAAAAATAAATAAACATTAAAAAAAACGTATGGCGTACCTGATAGGTATGTAAGATAAAGACACAGCAGATGTCTTCTTTGGCCCAGGAGGGACAGCTAAACCTGACTTTGGGGGAACTGAAGGAGAGGCTCAGAGATAGCTCCTGGGAGATGACCCCTTCTTCAGGGGTGAATAGCAGGTAGCCAGATCAAAGAAAGCAGGGGTGAAGACACCTGGCAGAGGAAGTAGGAAGTGCCCATAGAATTGAGAAAACAGGGCATTTTCATGGAACTTCACATTGATGACATGACTGGAAAATGAATTTCAAGGAATAAATAATAAAACAGAGGAAGCTAGAGAGATAGGCAGAGGTCCTCCTAATTTTGCTAACTGGTGTGGATTTTATCTTAGAGACATGGGGAGCTCTTTATCTTAGAGCAGGGGAGGATCAAGATCTGATTTTAGAAAGGCTTATCAGGCATCAGAATGAAGGATAGACTGGGGCTTGTGGAGGTCACTGAAGTCATCAACTAGGACAGACGCAGTGGGAGTGAAGAGAAATGGACGAGTTCAAGAGGATATGAAGTTGAATGGGACTTGAGTGATGGGCAGAAAGTGTGTGGGATAAAAGGAGGAGGAGTCACAAATGACCTCCAGTTCCAGTTTAGGTGACGGGGTAAAAAGTAGAGCTATTCACTGAGCCAGGATATGTAGGAGAAGTGGTAGCTGGAGATTATTGGAAGTTATCACCGAAAACCTTGGGGGGATAACCCCTCTAAGGGGGGAGAAGAACTGTCTGCATAGGAGAGGAGAGAATGAGAAGCGGAGCATGAGAGGCAAGTCTGTTGATTGTGGGATCTGCAATCACTGTAAAAAGAAAGCACAAGAGGGCAAGTGTGGGCAATAAAACAAGCACTGAAAGAGGTCAACCTGATGGTTGCTGAAAAATACCTAATGGGGTTGACGCTGCTAAGGATAGTTTCCACAGAGTGACAGAGCTAGGAATCAAACCACAGTGGTAAATGAGCCAGGGGGAAATTTCAAGGCCATATACTACAACAGCTTGAAAAGGAAGGAGAACAGGTAATCTGGAAAGGCTAGAGAGTTCACTTTAGTCTGGGTAGAAGCAAAGACAGCTTGGAAAGAGTGGAGCTGTAATGATGCACTAAGCTTTCTTCTTTCTTAAAGGGTCTGTGCCTGGGAACAACTCCCCTGTGGTCCATGACAGCCAGGTGAGCTGCGAGGCTTGGCCACTGTGGAAATCCCTGCAAAGAACTTCTACCTCAGGCTAGAATCTAGGGCCTAGGTGTTCAAATTTTGCTGTTACTATCTTGGAATAGACATGTACAAGGCAGAAGCATTTGTGCCAGCAGTAGACATTACGTCATTAGAAACAATGGTAATGTAAGTCATTAGCTATTCATAAATACAGCAGTTATATAAAAACAGAAGGAAAGAATTCCCCCAAGCAGTATAATCTGCCGTATTTTAGGGAAATGCTGGTTGATGACTAATTCTAATCAATTTTATGAGGATGATATGTAACAAACCAAACTATGCTAGAAAATTGCTAGGTGCTAGTTTAATGTTGAACCTAGATGTACATATTTGTTGCCAGATTTTTTTTTTTTGATATAAGTATACATTTTCTTTTTTTTTTTTTTTTTTTTTTTTAATTTTTTTTTTTCAACATTTATTCACTTTTGGGACAGAGAGAGACAGAGCATGAACGGGGGAGGGGCAGAGAGAGAGGGAGACACAGAATCGGAAGCAGGCTCCAGGCTCTGAGCCATCAGCCCAGAGCCCGACGCGGGGCTCGAACCCACAGACCGCGAGATCGTGACCTGGCTGAAGTCGGACGCTCAACCGACTGCGCCACCCAGGCGCCCCTAAGTATACATTTTCAAAGAAATAAGAGACAGGCCCCCAAATTGGCAAAAGTATAGGAACATAGAAAAAAAATTTAGGGCAGTTTTGAAATTCAGATATTCACCTTCAAACACTCCACAGGCACAGGACCTTGTTCACTATTATGTCAATTAGCTGCTCTTAAAATTAAACCACAATATGCACTCCCAGTGTCGTAGCTTTCCAACAAACAGCTACAAAAAAGCAAATTGTAATTTATACTCTCTCAACTATGTGACTCACTTCTGAAAGTGGGATCGCATGTAAATCAAAAGCTCTGCAATTTTTGAAAACTTGTAAAATCTTTTGCACTCCCAACAATTGAGAGATGGAAAATGAATGCAGATTCCAGCTGCTATCTGATCCCATGTGCTGAATTTGGACTGAATGACTCCCCTTCTTGTGTTTTGTTTTGTCCTATGGTTGCAATTAAATGGGCTCAGATGTCTTGTCAGATCAGCTACCAAGAGTCTTACAAGTTGGGTCTCTAAGGGGCTTTTAATCTTTTAATTTTTTTAATTTTTTTTTTAATGTTTTTTTTTTATTCATTTTTGAGACAGAGAGAGACAGTAATCTTTTAATTTTTAAGAACTTAATCTGAGGAAGCAGCTCAGAAAATCTCTGAAGGTCTTCTCACCTGGGCTTTTTTTTTTTACCACATTAAAATAAACCAAATCTTTATACTCTACTTTAACTGCTTCCAACAGCATCAAAACCAGTGGGAGTTAAAGGCATAAACTCAAAGAACACTCACAATCTTGATCATTTTCTCCATCACATCAGATGATAAACCCAGTTTGCAAAGGTCACGGCATAAGCATTCCTGATTATGCAACGTGTGCTAGATACACCAACTGCTTTGGTTGAGTTGAATAAACTGTTCAAATGTTCCCTGCTTTCACTGAAGGTGCCCTAACTGGAAACAGCGTTGGGGGGGAGGGGGGCGGGGAATTGGTTGTCTTACCTTTAGAAGACAATGTAATCATCCGGGATGTTTATGAAGATTTCAGATTCCTAAGCATCATACAGAATCAAAATTTCTGAGGGTGCATCACAAAGATGTGCACTTATAACAAGCCCTCCATGTGATTTTTAGGTATTCTTTAAAATCTGAGACATGCTATTTTAGGCTGTACTAGCTCATGGGTGCTATATCATTACAGAAAACAAAAAGGTCTAAAAAGGTAAATGAGGTTACATTTGGTTCAAGGGCTACATATTAGATGTTCTGGATTTAGAGCAACTTGAAAAAAGGAAAGCTAAATGTAATGAACAGTGTAGGAGTAGTGAGCGTAGAGGATACTACGGATTGGCTCTTTCAATTCCTACTCCATCTGTCTCCCAGCATATTCTCCTACACTGTGGTGGCTGCAAAACTTCCATTCCTTTGTAGTCAGCTACAATTGCAGATGTGACTTAGGTTCTGGCAATCAGGCACAACTCTGCATGACTGATGTGGGAAGGAAATTCTTGAGAAAAGAAGCTGGGTGTTGGGCATGCATTTTGCTCCCTTGGGTGGTAATGCGGGCAGAAACTCCCTGCCATCAGTAGCAGTAAGAGCTTCCTGCACTAGCTGTAACAGTTTTACAGACAGTGGTGGATTTAACTGGGTTCCAGTCAACCAGAGTATTCCGGAGGCTCAGACTCCTCTTCTAGCCCTTCCAGTGGTTTTATAAGCCATCAAATACATTTCATTATATCCCCCACTCTGTTTAGCTGGAACGGTTCATCCCATCTGCAACTAAACCCTAAGCAATACTTGGAGAAAAAGAACCCAAGTTATTAAGCACTTCTTATAAAGGTTAGTCTAAACTCTCCGTAGGAATTTTCCATTAGTGTTTCAAAATTGAAACTGTAAGATAAGGATCACTTTAAAATTTAAGAAAAAAAAAAAAAGAGAGAAATTTTTGATGGTCAACCCCGGAGAATGTTAATGTAATTCTACCACCTAAAGCACAGCAAAGCATCCATCTCCGACATGCCCGGGACATGTTCCTTTGGTAACAGTACACTTCATCAGCAAGTTCATTGTTGATGCAGGAGATAATGTTTAGAACAGAAGAACATCAGCAAAGCAAGACATGGATTCAAATCCTGATTCTGTCACTGACATGCTATAACCTTGAACCAATTATGTAACTTCTCTGAGCCTCAGTTTTCTCATGGGGCGGGGAGGGAATAGCATTTCTTTAGATTTTTGAAAAGATTAATTAAGACAGTATTATGTAAAGCACCGACAAGAGGCCTGGAACAGATCATGACATGACTGCCAATGCTATAGGTATTTTATCATTATTACTACTCATTTAGATGCTGAATTCCAAACCAACAGTTGTACTAATAGTGAATTTCACATTCCATTTATGTTCTGCTTCCCTGTAGATTAAAGATCAGCACAGGAAGATGATAAAGAGTTTGTGAAACTGCCCTGAGTTTGGATTTGGATCAGCTCTCCCAAAGCAGGTGGCCATCTTGACCTGGTGTAAAAGTGAGGCTGAACTGTTTGGGCCATGGGTGAATGTTAACCTAAACAACAGAGTTTCAAAAGTCAGCTTGAGCTTCAGCAATAAATAAATTCAAGACCGCTTTCGAAAACAGAATGTGTGTACTCATGCACAGAGAAGCAGTGTGGAGTAGGGCCTGGGGGACAGTGATTCAGACTACCAAGGGGCACCTACGTGGCCCAGTTAAGTGGGTGACCGAGCCTTGACTTCGGCTCAGGTCATGATCTCATGTCATGGGGTCAAGCCCCGCATCAGTCTCTCCACTGAGCATGGAGACTGCTTGGTGTCTCTCCCTCTCTATAAATAAATATAAAGTGCCCCTTCCCCACTCTATAAATAAACAAATTTTAAAATCAGACTGCCCAACTTTGAATCCCCACTCTGCCACTGACCTGCCTTGTGGCCTATGGAAAGTTTATCTTTCTGTGCTTTAGTCTTCTTACCTGTACCATGGGCCTAATAGAACCTACTTTCCAGGCCTGTTGAGGACTAATATGCAAAGCACTTGGTATGGTACCGGACAGGAGGCACACCCCTGTAAAAGTTACCATTGTTAACAACAACACTTAGAACAAGCATCCTGGATAATGTTATTTCCAAACTTCAAGCCAAAACTCTGGGCACCATCCTTGATTCTTCCCCTATTTCCATATCCAGTCTCTTATGCCCTGTTAGTTCTACCAGCAAAATAAATCTTGCAACATTCACTTCTCTCCGTCTCATCTTGTACGGCTACAGTACAGTCTCCACGCTTGCCCAGAAGCCTTCAAAGGCCTCTAAATAGCCTTCTCTGCTTTCACGCTTGCTACTTACAACAGTGTGGCCCTTTGGGAATACACGACGGTACTCACTGCTTGCTTCGAATCTCTGCATACCTTTCCGTTCCATTTACAACAACATGTGAGCTGCTGACCAAGGCCTAAAAGGCTCTATTTAACATAAACTTGCCTACCTCCATGTTCCCATCTTAGCATGCCCTCTCTCCCCACCATACTCACCACAACCCCACTGGCCTCCTTTTTGTTCCGGAAACACCTGAAATGTATTCCTGCCATAAGCCCTTTGCACTCACTGCCGGGAGCTTTCTCTTCTTGGGCTCTGCAAAGGCAAGTCCTTCTCGTCACTCAGGATTCAGTTCAAATACCACCTGCTCAGAGAAACCTTCCCAAGGTGACCTGTCTTCAGCAGCTCCAAACCTTCTCCTATCACAGTTTTATTTCCACAGAATCACTTTTCATCAGAAAGTTCTCCTGCTTACCCAGTTAGTTTACTTGTTTATCACCTGTCCCTACTGACAAGCATGTCAATGGTGTGAAGATGAGAAGTCTATTGTTCTTGCTTTTCACTCTTACCTCCAGCACCTGGAGCTGCTCCTCACTCACAGCACAGGCTCCTTATGTGTGCGTTGCACACGGTGCAACTTGCTACTGAAGTATCCACAAAACGCAAACCTTCTCTTATACGGGACAGACCATGATGCTTAGAGTGCAAACGCGGGTTTACGAACTGGGGTACAGATGAAGTCTGGATAACGCAGGCTTCAATTCTCAGCAGCCAGTGTCCAGATTCACACAACTGAATTGCAACATCATCCACCAGTTTTGCTTATAATCTGTCTCTTGCACTGGGGTCTGAGCACCACCGGCCAGTGTTTGCGGTGTCTCACCATTTTGTCCAGAATGGATAGAGCCGTGACGAGCACTGGGAAGCCTCTCGTGAATATTTTTTAAATGAACGAACACAGGACAAACAGAAGAGTTTTGCTCATCAGTAGGCCATAAACCATTGTCCTACTTCTCACTCGAGGGTCCGGTGAGTGCTAAATCCTAATGACATGTATAAGTAATATTCCACATTCTCTTAATTATTCAAAGTGTGACATTAGCTAACTGCTTTTTGGTTTGAACTTCTAACCATTATCTCTGTACCTTTAAGTACTTTTCTAGCTCCATGAAAATAGTAAATTGGGATATAAAACCAGGGGTAGACTGTAAGCTCCATGAAGCACAGCAATGAGGTGATTTTTTTCACTACAGTATTTCTAGCCTCTAGCACAGTGCCTTACAGTAAATGCTACAGAAACAACTAATGAATAAGGAACTACTAGAAAATGCCTTTCCTGGCAGATGTGGCCAAAGCACAATATTAAGCCAAGGTGCTGACGTGCCTGTAAAATCCTCAGAATTCTTTTTTTTTTTTTAAGTTTATTTTGAGAGACAGAAAGTGTGCACATACATACAGCATAAGCAAGGGAGGGGCAGAGACAGAGAGGGATAAAGAGAATCCTAAGCAAGCTTTGCACAGTCAGCACATGGAGCCTGATGCGGGGCTCGATCCCACAAACCAGGAGATCAAGACCCAAGCCGAAATCAAGATGGATGCCCAACCGACTGAGCTATCCAGGCACCCCCCTCAGAATTCCCTTTCTAAAGAACCTGGATTAAGTATAATTTTGGAGTTACTTTCCTTTATTGACCCAACAGGAGCATATTAAAACAAAAACAACAATAAAAACCCCACAGATCTGGAATGCAGACACTTTCCTATGATAAGTTCAGGGGAAATCTCTGAGAATCCTACAATTCTGCACTTCATTTAGAATTCAGAATACAACAACTGTAAATTTCTCCCTGTCTCCCCAGTGAGCTGCAATCCATCAAGATTTCTCAAGCAGTCAATAAAAAAAAAAAAAAAATTACTCATGGTGCTTTTGCACTGGGAACACTTGCAGAGACTAGGACTTCACTTGGGAGCAGATATGTTCAGAAGGCATGACACAGGTTAAGCTTTTAAATGCGAATCTTATCTCTTCCCAAAGCATGGGTTGACTTATCTCTAGGTCATCCCTAGAGACCTACTACAGCAGGCAAAAACAAGCTCTTAGAGCTATTATTATTTTTTTTGTCATCCAGACCTATTCCTAGTATGACTGAAGATATAAAAAGCTCCCTTTTCTTCAAGAGAGTAACACAGGCATACTTTAACTGCTCCCCTCTCCCTTGACTTGTATGCAAGAAATAAAACAGCATGCTGGAAAACTCATGCACCAACTCAAATGACACTCTCCGCCCCACTCCCATAGGCTTCAGTCATGCCTAACAGTAGGAAAATGCAATAGTAAGTGGTCAGCCCTTTTATTCCAATTTTTCACCATGATATTCATGAAGTTATACTTAGCATTCTCCATGATATCACTTATGGAGGAGAAGACTCCAAATTCAGTACAGAAAGAAGACTTAACAACAGAAATTAAAAGGCCGAGCTTTTACAGTGTATCAGGATACCAGTACAGGCATCACAGGTTTTTAAAATTTTTAAAAAGATTCTGAGTTAACAGTCTTCAAAGTAGATGTAAACTATTTTGTGTTCTGAAATTCTCAAGTTGGACTTGGAAGCTTACTTGATAATATTCCCTGGTTTAAAAAAACAAAAGAAGAAGATGAAAAATGTACTTTAAAACCCTCAAGTTCTTACTCTAAGTCCGGGAGGAAAAAAACAAAAAACAAAAAACGAACTTTCTTCTTGAGTCAGGAAAGAGGGTGAGTGGGTAGCCATGCAAGATAATCCTTGGGGGGGGGGGGGCGGGGGCGAGAGTTTCTTTTCAAAGCAGCTGCTTTGCTGAGGAATTAAAGGAAGCTGGGGGGGAATAAATGTAAACAGGGGGACTGCCTGGGTAGCACAGAGGCTCTCTCACCATAGCTGGGAGAATGGGGATCTACTTCCTCGGGACGTGGAGAGAGGCCTGTGTGGGCAGCACCTCCAGTTAAGTGAAATTTAAAAGATATGCTTCAGCTGCTCTATGATTTAGGTGCCAAATCCGCACAGATAATTATGCACATCTACTTCATGGTTTCATTTTTGTAGGTTATCTCCTCTTCTCATTTATGGTACTTTTTGGAGCTTTCATTTTCCAATCAGGGCAGGAGGTAGACTTTGCTCTTTTTGAGGTAATAATTATTTAATATCTGAGAAGTTTTATGGGTTCCAGAAATGTTAACATTTTAGTTCTACACCCCAAATGGAGCTTACCTGATTAAGAAAAAAAGATAGACCATGCTACAAGGTTGCCTAACTTCAAAATTTCAGAACTTTGGGGCGCCTGGGTGGCCTCAGTCAATTGAGCATCTGACTCTTGATTTCTGCTCAGGTCATGATCTCATGGTTTCTGAGTGTGAGCCCAGCATCAGGCTCCACACTGACAGCACGGAGCCTACTTGGGATTCTCTTTCTCTCTCTCTCTCTCTCTCTCTCTCTCTCTCTCTGCCCCTCTCACACTCTCTCTCAAAGTAAACTTTAAAAAAAAAGTTCAGAACTTCGAAAACATGGCATCCAAAGAGTTTTATGAATTTTTTAAAGTATACGAATCCTATACTATATTGTTACTCTAGCACTGTATGGTAAAGCAGCATTATTACTTCCCTGAGTCACCAACATGGTGTATTCTAATCACAGATGAAACTTGAAAACATCACCTCTTATTAATCCTCCTCTAACCTTCTTCCTCTGCATGTAAATAGATCTTTGATCTTAAGTACTGAAACATCACTTTTTGCTAAATTCCTTAACCACATCGGTCTTAAATTCTTAAATGTCACTCAAATTGAACCATCTAATACTTCGCATATTGTCATATTTCTGTCTATCACTTTCCAGATAGGGATTATACACATCAGTATCAGAATGTATAGAACACCCTGTCTCTGTCTACTGCACTGGCTAACTATTAAGTAACACAAACTATGAAAAGAAAATCTAAAAGGAAGCATCTTGAATGTAGGTAAGCTGTGGAGTAAGAACCTACTTTACTTACAACAATCGTATTCGTTATATTATATATGATTATTAATGGTATTATATATCAAGGAAAACACGCTATCCAGGCAATGCAAGAAGATGACAAATACCAGTACAAAGCAAAGGCTTAGGAGCAAACAGATCAGGTCTGTAGACTGACTAGATAGACGATGCGAAGTCACTTGCTCAACCTCCCCAAGCCCACATTCCTCTTCTGTCAAAAGGAACATCCACAGTAGCACTCTCACAGATGGAGACAGGGGAGATAAAGCATGTTTTTGTTTTTTTTTTTCATCAGCAACAGTATTATGCCTCAAATCTTTTCTGGCTCTTAAACCTTCTATACATCTTAGTTAGCAACACTGCTGGCACCTGATATTCGACCTATTGCATTATTTCCTTAAGGATGGCCAGTAACTTGGGGTGCCTGGGTGGCTCAGTCAGTTAAGCATTTGACTCTTGATTTCCGTTCAGTTCATGATCTCACAGTTCATGGGTTCAAGCCCTGTGTCGGGCTCCTTGCCAACGGTGCAGAGCCTGCTTGGGATTCTGTCTGCCGTTCAGTCTGCCCCTCCCCTCTTCGTGCACACGGTTTCTCATGTGTACACGCTTTCTTGCTCAAAATGAATAAACTTAAAAAAAAAAAAAAAAAGATGGCCAGAACTTTCCCACCCTCCTCTCTGTTTTAATCCATGGTCTCCATTCTCTTCTACAAGCCCAACTAGCCCATTTCTCTCTCCAAACAGAGTTATGTTTGAACAACATACGTTTGTGTGGGCCAGTGTTATCTGCATGGCTATACGTACTTCTTACTGATACCAATGCAGAATAGTACTATTCTAAAGTGTTCTTACCTCCTAATTAAATCACTCTCCTTAGTGCCAACCCATATATCAACTGAGGTCAGCAGGCATAAAAATGATAAATACCCAGATCCAAGCTCAGAATGCGGCATCTGATCAGAGTTTGGTTCAGAAAATCTTTACCAAGATTCTGGTGCTGGGCCACTAACTGGAGATACGAACATGAGGCAACTTAGACAGGTAAGAAGATAATTTCAGAACATTGTTTTCATTCTATGATTTTTTGCTTTGGTTTTGTTTTGTTTTGTTTGAGAGTGAGATAGCATGAGTGGGGGAGGGGCAGAGAGAGACAGAGAGAGAATACCAAGCGGGCTTTGCACTACTGGTGCAGAGCCCGATGTGGGGCTCCAACTCACGAATCGTGAGATCATGACCTGAACGGAAATCAAGAGTCGGACATTTAAACGACTGAGACACCAGGGTGCTCCTATGTGATTTTTTTTTTTTTTTAATGCTACGGAAGCACAGGGTAGATCTGGGGAGTACGGATGAAGAATAAGAGCAAACAAACATCACAGAGGGCTTCTTGGAAGAGGAAGTAACTCAGAGGATGGAGAAGGGCTGACAGGGCCAGAAGACCAAGTCTGGTGTGCTAGGTGCATCACTACACCTTTATTACAGTGTCAGATGACACCATAATAAAATTTACCATTCAGGGAGCAGAGGGAATAAGCAACAGCCAACAGAGAACCCTGTATAGTGTGCTGAGGGTTTGGACTTTATCCTGCGGGTAATGAAAAGGCAGGGGAGGATTTTAAACCAGGATAGTTACACAGCGAGACTCCCTCTAATCACTCTAGATTGTGTGCACTAGACTCTTTCAAACTACAGAAATCACCTTTTGTTTTGTTGGATAATGAAATGGACACCCTTGGAAAGACTAAAATATCAAGACCACATAACTGTATTCAGGACATGGATCTCCTGTGTGGGCAAATTCTTGTTCTGACATTCCTGCAGAACCCTTCAAATGTCAGGACACAAATTTTGGGGTCGAGATGCAAAACTAAGCTCCCTTGTACTCCAACTCTCCTCCTAGACCACTAACAAAAATAATATGTGACAATGTTCCATCCCATTCTCCTCTGGGTCTGAAAATAATGCACTTATACTTTTTTCCCCCTTAACATTTAAAAGAAATTTCGCTTCTTGGTTTCACAGTCTTGGTTCAATTTTTTTTGTTGTTGTTGTTAAATCTACTCTGAACTGAACCCCAAAATCACATCGTACATTTCTAGGTTGGTAATTTAATCACCGAGGTAGCAATGGTAAGAGATTCAGTCAAGAAACCTCTAGAAAGGCTCTTTAGATTATACAATGTCAGGAAACAGGAGCTGTTTTCTTTCACAAGTGCTTTGAACCAGTCAGCACTCCATCAAAAGGAACACAACAGTTTAATGTTCCGTCAAAGAATGGAATGCTTGTTTACCTGAAGTAACAGACTGATAAAAGTAGCTTGTTTGATTGATACAAACTTACTTGAAGATTAACCTGGACAATCAAGCCCTCACACTCTAAACACAATTACCTTCAGGAAAATAGAACCTGAATTCACAAGGAAAACACTCCCAAATTATTGATCCCTACACACTTATTAAATTTAGTACTTGCAAAATAATTAAGTCAAATTAAAAAAAAACTTAAAAAAGCTTTGAAAGCAAAAACACACTTTGCTTAAAAGCACCTAGAATTTATTGCAGGTACTGGCTCATTTGATCCTGACAACCATCTGAGGAATTAGAACTGTTGTAAACCTCGTTTTACAAATCAGAAAATCAGAATATTGTGACTCAAGGTCATCCTTCTGAAGAGATGACTCCAGATTTAGGAATCTCCAAAGCTATCAATACATACTACACATAAGGTTGTTTGAGGCTCATTTTTGGAAGACATTAATACAAAGCATTTGTATATTTAGAAAGTTTGAATTTTTTAATCACTCAGGAGTTAGAATAACATGACCTAGACCCCTGAGTGGAACAGCATGGTCACACACACACACACACACACACACACACACACACACACACACAGCTTGTGAAGTAGCCAAGACGTATGTCAGCATCCTTAGTTACAAAGGAGGATGTGGATCCTGAGCCAGACCCCTTACTCATCTCCAATTACCATACACAATCCCATTTCCCACATCACCCATAACCTCTGCTTTTTAACAACAACAGATTTTAAATTATTATAGCCATCACACAAATGGAACAAACTCACAGAGTACACAGTCTGGCATATACTGATCTTATCTTTGCTGATAAAGTATAGCCCCAAAGATTAGAGTTACCACTTATCAAACATCGGTTTCACATCAGCCAACTTCCATAGATTATGTCATTTAATCTTCGTATTCTTCCAATTGTGTACTATTACCTATATTAACCCATTATACACATGAGGACATCAAGGCCTAGAGAAAGAATGTTAACAACATGCACACGGTCTTGGTGAGTAACAGAGCTAGGACTTGGGCCTCCTTCTAACCCCAAAGTCCATTCTCCTTCAAGTGTCTTTGAGGCCAATGAGTCAAGCACTTTCCACAGACATATAATTTTGTGTTTAACAGTATAGTAGGAAAATATGTGTTAAGCCTGACAATTATTTTTTATAGTAGTGTAATTCCATGAGTGACAATCACAAAGCAGGTACATAACATACTCTTTCTCGGTTAAAAAAAAAAAAGGGGGGGGAAACAAGGAAAAGAAGGGGGGGTGGAGGGAGGAAAAGGGAGGAAAGAGGAAGAAAGCCTCTAAGTATTCTTATTTTATTTTATGGAGGAGGAAATTTGGGGCACCTGCTTGGCTCAGTCGGTTAAGTGTCCGACTTCAGCTCAGGTCATGATCTCACGGTTTGTGAGTTCGAGCCCTACGTCAGGCTCTGTGCTGACAGCTTGGAGCCTGGAGCCTGCTTGGGATTCTGTGTCTCCCTCTCTCTCTGCCCCTCCCCCGCTTATGCTCTCTATCAAAAATAAATAAAATGTAAAAAAAAATTGGTTTTTAAATGGAGGAGGAAATTCCAGGTAAGAAAAGATTAAGCAGAGTTAAATAACTTGTATAAGATCCCTTGGCAAGCTGGAGTCAAGAGCTGGAGGGAAGGCCTAGGTCCTCTAACGCAAACGCTCTTCCCATTCTCCCTGGACAGGTGGCTGTATTTCTGTTGATGCTGAAAACGACTTCTCCTTCTGGACGGGCAAAAGTAGGAAACCACTCACCAATTCAGGGGAAGGACTCCTACTCCGTGCCTCCAGCTCCAAGCACAGAGTTTAGGAATAGAGACTCTGGTTCTGAACTGGCTGGTTTGTGAAGCAGCTCTACCTCGGATTAGTTCTGTGGCCTTGGGCACACGACAGAAAGAAGTAATTGCTCCTAGGTAAACTATCTTGCGATTATAAATCATGCACATTTAACTCTTTTTCAGTTTTTGTTAAAGTAGGGAATGAAAACAATCAAATTATTCAGGACTAAAGGGAGTCTGAAGCCTGAGTTATCTGGGTGAACTGCTTCAACTCTCCCTTTCATTCTGACAGTCGAGACCTGACAATTAAAGTCACTTTAAGACAGAAGTCATTGACACTGATAAACTTACCACGTCTTTAATGCTCACGATAACAGCAAACATGTATTATTGCCAATGTGCCAGGCACTGGATTAAGGGCTTTTTGTGGATTTCATGTAATCTTCATTACCACCCTGGGTAAATGCACTATTGGTCCCCATGTTTGGCAGATGGGGAAACTGAGGCTCAAGGTGATGTGCTTAGCCAACCAAAGTAGGCCATCTACTTGGTGCTGTTTGGTTCATCACACCCCTCTTCTGTTCCCTTCACCTGTACTCAAATGATTCCTTCTAGTTAACACTTTCATTTCCAATAAAGTGCTGCTAGGTCACATACTGATGCAGCTGATAAAGGTATTGTGACTGTCATTTATTTAAACAATCCTAACATCAATGCAGAAAATGAATTTTTACTACTCCTGCACTTGGGCAAAGAATGACAATGCAAAGGTCACAACTTAAATGGCTGGTAGTTTTAAAAGCCAGACATAATAAGCATAAGGGCATTATTATGAAATAGTTTTCTAGTATCATCAGAACCACTTAAAACTGTCTTCAAAAATAGCACGGAAGAAGGTCAGAGCAAATTGATTAAAGTAATCCCTGAAGCCTCCCTGTTCCTCCAAGAAGTTTTTTGAAACACAATTTTAAAATATTTTAAAATCTGCCCTCTGCCAAAAAACAAAAAACAAAAAACAAAAACCATTTGCTTTGAAAGACACCAAGGATTTGGCAGTACTTCTTAATTCTGTAAAGTAAAAGGCATTTTTACAGTTTCTAAGGGGCCTCCCTTACAACACATGAGGGATGCATCTGATGGCTAAGGAGACAAGGGCGGGGGCTGGGGGGAGAGGCTGGGGACCAAGCCGAGGCTCCTGTTGGCCTTCACAACTATTTATACTCCTGGGTCAAAAGCAGCAGGTCACTTAAGCAGAAACTCAGCCCCACCTGCTCTCAGTCTTGCCCACATTAGATTAAAAGGCATAATCTACACACACACACACACACACACACACACACACACACACACACACACAAGTCCTCTGGATCACATGTGTGTATACATACTTAAAATACAGGTGCATTCTACTGCAGCGGTTAGGAGGAATCTAGTCTTTGTAATTAAACAGGCTTGTCTTGCAAACCAAGCTCTTCCACTTACTTGCATTTTTTTCCTCTTAATCTTGGGCAAATTTTCTTAATCTCTCTGAACTTTAGTTTCCTTGGTTTTTCAAAAAAACATCACTATCTCCTTAAATTTTCTCACCCCCCCCCCCAAGAATCCAATGAGATCCACCTGTGCAGTTTGTGGCACGGTGCCTCATCCACGGTACATAATCAACACTATTAACTTACTAACTAGTCTTACTTCCATATTCTATTAGCTGCTGTCTCTCTTCTTAACCAGCTTGTCTTTTGGCCTATTTTATACAACTGTTTCTCAGAAAGGGAAGAAAGGTAAAAGATAAAATTGGGGGGGGGGGAATTTTGCTGAATTTGCTAAGAGTACTTGAGTATTAAAGAAGGTAGATAAATATATAAAAAAGGCAGTTAAAGAATTAATCTCTAAGGATTATTGTAATTCATTTATTCATTCAAGCCCTATAGCCAAAACCAGGTATTGCTAATAATGAATTTATTTCTTATAGCATGTGGGTTTGCTGTAATGTTCTGTGATTCACTATTCTAGCAGAGAATCAGAAGATTATTTAGTACGTACAAGTCACTGTGCCCTTAGACATGATCTCACTTAATCATTACCTCTTCAGGAGTATAATAGGCAGTTATTTTAAGATTGGGAAAGTAAAGTTCAGAGAGAAACACTAAAAGTCATATAAATAATAAGTGGCAGAACCAATAACACATCTGAGCTATAACTCAATCCAATGTTTTCTATTTTCTTGCATGGTCTCCAGTTTTGGTTAGTAAATTATATTGCATATATACTGAAAATTAATGCTGTAAATGGTGAACAGAGTAACCCTTCCAGTCATCAACCAAACACATGTGTTTGTATAATAGACTCAATATAGTAGTTAAAATTTGCCTTCTGTTAAAAAAAAAAACAAAAAAAAAATTCTTAAGAATATATCAGTACCTAACAACCTGAATCAGATATCTATTCATTCCACAACATTTGATATGTATTTATTAAGCATCTAGTATAAACCACTCGGGTAGGGAACTAGAATCACGAAATTTTTGTTGTTCAAATTAGTATCACTGGCAGCTGTTTTAACATCTGAATTGCAATTGTTTTTGGATTCAGTGTTTCTATAACAGAATATGCATCTTTGAGGTACTGAATTAGCCTCACGAATGCACTGTGGTTGTGCCAGCTAAATATCTTTGGGTGTTAGTGTTGGCAATCAACACTTGGAGTTGGCAGAGAAAAGACCTTATCTTAATTTCCTCATCTGTGAAATGGGATTTGGAAAAAACAAAACAAAACAAAAAAAAAAACAACAAACAGCACCTACCTCCCAGAAGAAAAATTCTATGAATTAATTAATCTTGGATCAGTGTTCTACTAAGTGTCATTTTGGCATGATCTTAGTATCAGGATGATTTGATTTTATAAAAAACAATGATGGGAGCTATTTAAAATGGCTACACATTTAAATGTCAAACATTTAACACTTAACTACAGTAAATTTCCTTTTTATTTTCCCCCAAGATGAATCATTTATGTGTGACATTTGTACAGAGGTACAAACAATGGTCAAATCAGTTTGGGATTTAAAAGCACATAGAATCGTTCAGAAGTAAAAAAAGATCTAAGTTTCAAATGGGAGAAGAAAAGCCCACTTTCTGAATGTTAAGACACAGCACTATGGCCATGGAACATTATAAACAAACACGTACTAAAGTTTAAAAACTATTTTCCTGGGCAGGGGTTAAGAAATAAAAAGTTTTAAAAATGAAAAAAACAAGCCTGTTACAATTGTTGTGAAGACAAGGATTATATAAACCCTATTTTGCAGCTCTGTGCTTTTCTACATAGAATTTATTTCATCTAATATTAAACACATTATGCTAATAACCTCCTGTTCATTTTTCATGAATGTTTTCTAGCTCCTCTTTTATCCTTGGCATTTTGGTGTCCACTTTGGACCACCTGGAGGCTGAAAACACCAGCCACTCCCCTGTACTGTGATAATTTATCTAACAAACAATAGAATAACATGTGTTAGGCCTCTGCATAATGGAACACATCAGAGATGTCTGGGCAGGGCCAGATAAATAAAGCAGTTTTCTAAAATCACCAGAAGATCCCAACTAAAGCAATCACAGGAGGTTTTAGTTGGTCATGAAAAACGTAAATCCCTAATGTGTTGACTGTTTCAGAAGCGTTAAATTGCAGGTTTACACAGAACCATAAATAATGATGTGTGACTGCCAAGGTTTGTTTCGCAATCCTTGGGTTTTCAAAATCACATTTCATATGAAACCTCTCCACCCTGCCCCCCATCTGAAGTTCCGCAGTGAATATAAATTTTGAGGGCCATCCGTATGGACAGCACATCCCAGGAGGGGGTTCAAGACCTTTATAACACAACCCGCTTTCTCTGCAACACTCTTCTTGGAAATCAAGGAATCTGTGTTTTCACAAGGCAGTTGCCTGGGAGGGCGTTAGAAAGGGACCCCAAGGAAACAGTGGAAAACTCAGCAGAAGAGAGTCCCTCACAATAGACAGCTACTATTAAATTGTCATTTCTATCAGTGCCCTGGTTTACAACCATTCAAATGCGTGCATTAAGGAGAAACAAGCCAATTAGGAGAGGAGTTTTGGTCCTGGAGTTTAGTCAAGGCACTTCAATGGAAAGGTCACTGGCTTCAGAGATTTTATGTCAAGGTGAAAAAGAGGCGAAAGTTCTCAGCACCCACAGAGCTTTTGTTCAGAAGATAAACTTCTGTTCCTCAAAGAGCAACAGCATGTGTATAATATACACAAAGTATACTATACTATACTATATATATACACCATATATATACTATAGTATAGTATAGACAAACACAAGGCCCTGCTCTGGGCTGTGCTCTTTCCTCCCAGGTCCACAGGGGAGGCCTATTATGCAGTGGGGATGCCCTTTCCTCAAAGGTGAAACAGAGGGAGGCTTGCTCTTTCAAGTGAGCACGGATGGTGGGTTTGCTCTCGCTCTCGCCCTTTACGCTCTTTTCCACGGGAGCAAGGCATTCTTTGCAAGGCAACTGCGGGATTTTTGAGCTGCCATCTATGCACCAGGAACACAGAAAAGGCACCCTAACTGCCCCTGTTAAAACCACATTCTAATCCACAGTATTCAAGGCCTCAAGGCAACCTGCAAAGTCAAGTACTGAATTCCCGCATCCAGGTAACTGCTAGTTTAACTGTCTGGATCACTCAATTTTGACTTTGTTTTCATGGGCAGCACATTTGACTCTGCGGGCGTTTTGAGAAGAGCATTACCATCATTGTCTCGGCTCTATTTTCTGAGGCATCCACATTCTCTTGCTGGAGGAGAGGTCCAACTGACCTTTGACTAAGAATGTGGTCAACAAGAAGAATAGGAGAATTCATGCCAACAATAAGAAAAAAAGACAGTCATGGCTTCTGACTGTTAAGGAAAACCGACTGCCTGTTACTGGGCTTGCCCCAACTCTCAGCTAGTATCAGTCCTTAAGGAAAGCTAAGGAAAGGAGATAGGTGAGAGGTGTTCCAGAAACTGAGACCACATTAGAACTGCAAAAAAGCCAGGGCAAGGAGAGACTCTGCCACTGCAAGTGGCAAGTGTCCTAAGTGTTATCCGCAGGAAAGGTCTCTTCCCTGCGGCAAAAGGGCTGTTCCCTCTTTTTTCCAGCTTCAGTGCCTCCAGCTACAGGTCTCCACTTCATGATCTTCTCAGGATTAACTCTGAGTGAGATGCACAGATACTACTACCACTCAGAGACTTGCCCGTGACTTGCCCATGATCTGCCAATGACTTGCCCCTGACTTGCCCAAGACTTGTCCAAGACTACTAAGATTCAGTGATGGGCAGTGGAGCAAGCGTGAACATTGGACCCATTCCTCTGATTCTGCCCACTAAATGCTCCTTCTACTCCACTCCCTGCACACAGATGTGGGGGGCTGCAGAGGCAGCAAAGAGAAGCAAATAAATACTGGGAGGCCTGCATTACCTTTTGTAAATTTACCTCTTCTGGCTGTCTGACCTTGCCTTAGGATTCTTCTTCACTTGGAGAATTTAAAGATTAGAAGCGAAAAAAAAACCCCGTCAACTGTGGATATTGCTAAAACAGGAAAAGCGTAAATACCATTATTATTATTATAGAGAAATTGCATGTAGTAGGTGAAATGGCTAAAAGTAGGACAGTCTATACTTAAACCTTCATTTCTCCCCATTGGCTAGTTCATAATCATAAACCAATGGTTATGATTTGTATTCACACCAAACCAAAGCAATGGTTACAATAAATCTCAGAATCAAAGCTCAAAAGTCATGTGGTTCAAACCTTTATTTTACTAGGATCTTAGAAAGAGAGAATTTTAGAACTGGAAGGCACTTAGAAATCACCTAGTCCTGGGCACCTGGGTGGCTTAGTCGGTTAAGCCTCTGACTCTTGATTTCATCTCAGATCATCATCTGTTGGTTCATGGGTTTGAGCCCCATATCCTGCTCTGCACTGACAGTGTGGAGCCTCCTTGGGATTCTCAGCCTTTCCCTCTCTGCCCCTGCCCTGCTCATGCTTTCGCTCTCAAAACAAAAAATAAAAATAAATAAACTTAAAAACAAATCACCTAGTCCTACTTTCTCACTTTACAGTTGAGGAAACCAACGTTCAAAGAGACTAAAATACCTTCCCAAAGCCATACAACTTCTATCTGGGCTAATAAGAGAACTCTATCCCCTAATATCCAAGTCAATGTGGCAGCCTAGAAACATAGTAAAATGTAGCCAAAAGAGAAAGAGAGCTACATAAAGAACAGTCTTTCTTTAGATGACACACATTGTGATTTTAAAAAAAGAACCATGAGGCCTAATTATAAGAAAATCACCACCCCCGCCCATCTCCTTTTTTTTCTGCGCAGAAGGAAATAGGTAGAGATGAAATGACAGTTTCTCAATCTCCTGGCCCTTGTAAACAGTTTTTAGTATACCCATAATTAAGTGAAAAGGCAAAAACATCTTGTTGCATCTACAAATTAGTAAGGGTATAGTCAATGGTTTCTATGAGACAAAGTCTACACAAAATAACTGAAAACAGCATTTATTATAAAAGCATCCCAGTGTTCCCTCCATTTGTTTTATAAATTGGTCTAACTACGCAGGTGACAAACACCAAAAAAGGGTCTCCTGCAGCTGCTCATGATTCATGTAGTAGAAAACAAAGATAAAAGATCATTCCTCAGATTTATATCCAAATGCTTTACACCCTTATTTACAAAAGGGAACATTAAGGTAATCGAGAAAAGGGGGAGGGGGAAAGTCTCACAAACTTGCATAATGGAAAAAAAAAAAAAAAGTCACTGCATGTTGCCCGGTAAAGACATTCTGCAGAAATGAATGCATGGCCTCCCTCAGGAGAGCAAGTGCAAGAAAGAACATCAAGGATAGGAAGCTGACCAAGTACATTCAGTCTACAGTAAACTCTCAGAATCCTACCAGGGGAACTCAGAAAGTAAGTGAAATATGGATATGAATCAGATATGGTAATAATACTTCCAGTTTCTATTTTTATTTTCAATTCTAATTCCCTCATTCAGGTTTACCTTTAAAAGAAACAATTTATTTTTATTTTTTTTAATGTTTATGGCTTCACTCTTGGGAAAGAGAGAGAGAGAGGAGAGAGAGAGAATGCACAGCAGAAGAGGGACAGAGAGGGAGACACAGAATCTAAAGCAGGCTCCAGGCTCTGAACTGTCAGCTCAGAGCCCAACACGGGCGGGGCTCGAACTCACAGACTGCAAGATCATGCCCTGGGCTGAAGTTGGATGCTTAACCGACTGAGCCACCCAGGTAGCCCTAAAGAAAGATTCCAAAGAATTTAGCATCTCTCATGCCACATAGAGCCTCTGTCTTCACACATTCCTATTTGAGGTGTATTAATTACAGTCTATAAAAATATAACCATGTATAATGAGAGGCACTGAATCCACAGATCCAAATTTATAAAATTTTCGTCTGTCTGCTTTGTTGGGTAAGCATCATTTAGCTGCAATAGCCAGTTTTTCTTTGTTTTTTAAGTTGCCAGCAAGGCAATTCTCTTCTGGGGGATAATAAATTCTGGCTGTAACTATAGGAAGTCACAGTACTGGGATAAAGACCTATACAAAATTTTGTTTAGCCCTTTACAATGATCAGGAAAAGAATCTTTATAACTAGTTTATCATCATACAGATTATAAAACAGAAATCCTAAGAAGTTTAACCATTTGCCTAAAGTCATTTGTCTTACCAGTGGTAAAACAGAAATCATAGTTTAAGTCTTCAAAAGCAAGATCCTAGCATCTTTCCATTATAGTTGAGGCACTCCCCAGACATGGATGGAGAAGGCACAAGCAGTGGGTTCAATGGACCACGCAATAAAATATCCTCCAATATTTAGACTAGCTATTTGGGCAGGGATTTTTTTTTTCTCCAATGTTATTTATGGTGATGGAAGAATTTCAACCACTTATCATTAAAGAAAAAATGTGACTCACAATTGCTATCTTCAAATCAGTAGTTAGACATAAAATTTAGCAATTTTAATTGGTTTGTCTCAGGCCTTCAGATTTCCATATGGTTTCTTTCCTTGTTTTATATTAAATGTAATTGACTTAGCACTTGACTTTTAAAGTCTTGGCAGAATCTATCAATTAAAAGCTATCTAAATTAGAATTATTCAAAGCACACAATCCAAATTGAGTGATTTTAAAGACAAAATTTTAAAATGCTCTCTTCATAAATGTTATTTTCTATAAACTTGCATTATCACCCAGATGCAAACTTCATACAAACAAAAGAGGATTATTTTCTTTGGAATAACATAAGCTAACAAGAATTCTATTTGTTTCTTTTCAGAGAACTAACATGTGCCTAAAATGGCCTTTGTACACTGTTTGCAAGATGAATTTTTCCTATGTTACGATTTCTAAAACTGACAGCAGTCATAAAAACTCTCACAAACCATCTCAAAACTAAAATACAAGTACAACATCGATAAACATGGCACCAGGCCCATTAAACTGACAGCACTCTTCTAATTGGCCTTACCAAATATGCTTCACAATTGTTATTTAATATACCAGTATAACAGAGCATTACATTGAAAAAAAAAAAAATGATTACACATTGAAATAGATGTTCTTTCTAAGCCAGAGCCACAATTCTCTTCAGAAACTGTAAAAACCACACAAATACAATCAGAAATAGGAAAAATGCAAAGGGCATTCATTTCTATAGGCTGATTGAATTTGTTACAATTGTTCCTAAGGACTACTGCCCGTGTAATTATTTTCCAAATACTAAAGTCTTATCACACATGCTAAATGACAGAATAATTTATCAAACCCCAAGTGGTTGTTGATGGAATTTCCACACTTATTTGGTTTGAGTGAAAAGCCAGAATGCCTGGTGTCCCTGGGATTCTTGGAGAGCTTGTAATTCAAGTTAAAACTATTACAATTAATAAATTATCATTTTAGGTATTGGGTAACGGAAACATATAGAACCATATGCCTTAGAACTCTGGTATCGATGCCATCTTTATAAATGATCATTTAAACTGTTAAGCATTAATAGATATTCCTCCCTGGCAAGAACATTAGATCCAGAACAAATGACCTTACATATTAATGTCTAATTTCCTTATACTATTCTCCATCCTCATACAGTTGCACAGAAAACTTCTAACTTTTGGATTAGGAAATTTAACAATATGAAGGAGAATCTAACTCCCCTCCCCCATTTCCACGGATTATTTTATCGATTTCCTGCTATTTCCAAGTGTCTTCTTTTTTAGTGGCAAGAATGTGGAATTGCTAGAAGTATCCTTAAAGGAAACCTTGAAGGTCATCAAATCCCTGGCAATGAATGCCTTCATTCAACAAAGGGCACTGCCCTCCTTTGCCTGCAAACCCTTTAACATCAGCAAGATCCCCAGAGGGCTTGCACTTTAACTTGGTTGGAGCAGGTCACATTTCTAAAATATTTAGCCCTCTCAAATGTCCCTGGTCGGCAGCACTGAGTCACTGACGCCACAGCGTTTCAGCCTAGATCGACCTCTTTCAGGTTTTCAATGGAATTATTCCATGTAATCCGATTTACACAGCCATTTAATCAAAGTGAGAAAGGAGATTACAGAGCTCACGTTTGTTTTGCAAAGCAAGGGTGCAAGGATCATCAATCCTACTGACTCTCAAAGTGACAGGATAGTACATCCTCCCCCTTTGGAGTGTTGGTCATTAACCTGATCTGTCTCCTGTGTTGTTTAAATAGAAAAGTTTAGGCTTTTTTTTCCTTTCTGAACTAGAAGGTAACGGTTTCTCCACCAGATCCCACCACTACTATCCACCTGAAGAGATGCTACTATAACAAGGAATTGGTCCTCACCCCCCGCCCCACCACCGCCCTTACATTCCACAAAGCAGAAGGCTTGTACAAGTCAAATAATTACATTATAACTTTTGTTGTCAGTCTTTAACATTTGCATTTCAACATCACAGTGTGCAGATCTCAGGTGTGGTGGCGTTCAATGCTCTGCCTATGAACCTGCTTTCGAGAGGAACCCGCGCTCCGCTTAGTCTTGGGCGGCTGCCCTGGAGACTGCACAAACCTCCTTTCTGCCAGGCAGCATCCCTTCCCCCCGCCCCCTGCCGACCTTTCCACACCTGTGCACTAAGCTCAATTCTTCCTACTTCCTTCTGAATGTGTACATTTCCCAGGCCTACATATCAATTTAAAGTAGGATACAAAGCAACTCATTCAGTAAAGCATTTTCTGCTCACGGATGCCTTCATTCTAAACTGAGGATGTGGACAAATTCTCAATTTCCTTTTTTCCCCACCACTTCCACCCCTTGGACATATTTCAGATAGTGCAGTCTCTGAGAGATCCTCTTGGGGGTGAAAGGGCAGTTTTACCCAACTCGCGGCAGTTACGCAGATAGATTCCTAAGGGGAGAAGGGAGAAGAGGTAAGAACCATAATGCAGAACGAACTGTGGGTGGGAGTACCTCGGCAGTCCTTTCCAAGGGATAAGTCAAATATTTGCTTCAAGGGGAAAAAAAAAAAGTCTAATTGTACCCCTGGGCGGTGCTTTACCCACAGTGTTTATGTATAATGCACAATTGAGCAGCACTGGGAATTACCTCAATAACTATCATTAGAGGTGCCTATTAAAAACAAAACAAACGAACAACAAAAAAAACCCTTCTCTGTAATGGAAGAAGGTGGGTGCAGTGTGGTGGTATTACCCCATCTGTGGCTCTCTGGAAACTCACCCAGAGCCGCAAACCTGGCAAACGCCTCGCAGAGCGAAGTTTCCCGGGCTGGCCGGGCAGGGCAGGTTCTCCGCCCCGCCGAGCGCAGCTGCTAAGGAGCTCCCGTTGGCTTCGCTCCCGCGGCTGCACCCGAGTCCACACAAGCCCCACGCCCACTTGGGGGGCTGCACAAAAACCTGGGTTCGAGAGCGAGCGTGGTGCGCTGGGAGCTGTTTTGCAATCTCCCGGAATCCACGGGAAAACATCTCCCGTGCAAAGAAATGCCTTCTCGTGATAACTTAAAAAAAAAACAAAAAACAAAAAACAAAACCTCTCCGGCCAAAGAGCAGATCCTTCCATTTTACAGGAACTGCGGTTCCCGACTGACAGCTCCAAACTTAACGGCTGCGGCTCCAAACTTGACACCAGCTCTCTCTCATCGCTCCCACTCCTACTCTCTCTGGCTCACCCAGCCACAGCCGCTCGGACGCGCACGCCACGCCCGCCTCCCTCGCACCCTCCTGGCTCGTGCGGCGGGCAGAGCCCACTCGCCCCGGCAGCCGGTGCCGAGACAAGCCGGCCTCCCGCGAGCTCCGGGCGCGATTTCCTGGGAGACCCGGCAAGCTCCCGGCGCGCCCTACTCACTTGTGTCTTCTTCATAAGGAAAGGCAGCGCTGTGATCCAGTCCAGGCAGCGGTGTGGCGACTCCGTTTAGATGTTCTGGAGCTCCAGCATATTGCACGAGCAGCGGCTGCAGATAGTCCACGCATTGGGTAGCCCGAGCGCAGCGCCCCCTCCCCGGCCCGTGCTTTCCCGCAGCGATCCCAGTCCCGGCGCAAGGCGGCGAGTGAAGCCCCGGCCGGCGCGCCGCCAGCACTTTTATACAGGTCCCTCCCGCCTGCTCCGGACACGCCTCCTTCCCTTCCGGAGCCCCGGGGAAGCAAGACGGGGCAGGGGCGCGGCGGGGAGACCCGGGAGGGAGGCCGGAGCGCAGCGAATGCCCCCGAAGTTGAACAAATCAGGCCAGGCGCTTCCCCTGGCGTGGCAGCCGCGGGCGCACACCAAAGGGAAGCCGCGAGGGCGCTTCCCTCCGCGAGCTTAACAACCTGCAGCCGCCGCTCGCGCCGCGTGCCTGGCGCGGCGAGTCCCAGCTCGGCCTCTCAGCTCCGCCGGGGCTCACCTGGCACCGCCCGGGGATAGACGCGCGCTGGAGAGAGCTGGGAGGCCCCCCTTTTACACAGGCGGTTCGAGAGGAGTTCGCTGGGTGCCTAGCAAAGAATTCACCCCCCTCCCCGCCCCGCCTTAGGGAAATTTAAAAAAAGCTTAATTGGGATCTGTAGCAGGCCATTGTCTTACCTTCTATTTGCTTTAACAATTTCTTTGGTGAATGAATGTTTATAATTAAAAAAAATTTGTTGACTCAGGGTTAAGTATTGCTAAGGGAGATGCTATTTTCAGGATGGTTTGCTGTTGTTTCTTTAGAAATCAAAAAAATAAACATAAGAAAATAAATTAACATTAAAAGAGAAGGGATAGATTATTAAATGTGCGGGTCTCTAATAGCAAGTGTTTGAAAAGCTGTACTTTTTGAAAGCTGTTAGGGAAAGTTTTGAAGTAGGAAAAATAATGCAAAAACAGTGATAATAGCTAACACCATTATGTAATGCACTTAATTATATACCGGGTGCCATGCTAAGGACTTTTTGTAGATTATCTTGTTAAATCTTTTCTCAAACCTATTGTGTAGGTCCTGTCATTTTTATTCCCATTTTATAGGTGATGAAACAGAGGCTTAGGTCAATTTTCCCAAACCACATCTAGTAAATTGTACAGGTTAATTGGAATCCAGAGCCCTCTGGCTATATAGCCCTTAAAAAAAAATACTTAGAACAAATATTTTATTGCCTCTCCAAAACCCTTCTATATTTGTTCTTATAACTGGAGACCATTAAAAAGCATTTTATTAATTTTTTAAAAGAAAATGGTAACCAGACATAACACCAACAGTTTTTTGGAACAAGAATAATGTATAAATTTAGGAATTAGGTATTTTAATGAGAGGATTCCAAATTTGCATTAATTAGTTCAGTGTCCTTTTGTTAAAAAATGAATATGCCAAACTTATAACCATTAGAGATCAAGAAACTAGGTAAAAGTTGAAGCTCACAGGGTGCCTGGGTGGCTCAGTTGGTTAAGATCTGACTTTGGCTCAGGTCACGATTTCGTAGTTTGTGAGTTCAAGCCCTATGTCTGGCTCTGTGCTGACAGCCTGGAGCCTGCTTCAGATTCTGTCTCCCTTGCTCTCTGCCCCTCCCCCACTCACACTCTGTCTCTCTCTCTCTCTCAAAAATAAATAAACATTAAACAAAATTTTTAAAAAAGTTGAGGCTCACTGTGTTAGTTTTCTACGGATGCTGTAACAACCACAAGTTTAATGGCTTGAAGCAACACAAATTTATTATCTTACACGTTGAAGGTCAGAAGTCCAAGATGGATTTCACTGGGCTAAGTGTTGGCAATGCTGCATTCCTTACAGAAGCTCTAGGGGAGAATCCCTTGTCTTGCCTTTTTTGGCTTCTAGAAGCTGTCCACATCCTTTGGCTCATAGCCTCCTTCATCTTCATCGGTAAAGGTGAGTTGAGTTTTCACATCAAACCACTCTGACTTTCCCTTTGGACTCTCCTACTTCCAAAGACCTTGTGCTTACATTATGTCCACCAGAATACTCTAGGAAAATCTTCCTATTTTAAAGTTAGCTGATTAACAACATTAATACTCCTTGCAATGTTAATTCCCCTTTGCCATGTAACATAACATATGCACAAGTTCCAGGAATTAGGATTTGACATCTTTGGGGGGTCATTATTCTGACTACTGCATTCACTTAATGGCAAAGGACTCTGGGGACTTGGAAATGTGAACTTCGTGTGTCATTATGCAGCCTTCAGCAAGTGCTTTGCTCCAGGAGGCTAGAGCTCCCACTGAGAAGACTACTTACCCCTCCATAATTATGAAAATAAATGTTTGAAAAAAAGGACACAAGGAAAGTTCGCAGTATTAAATGATCGTTTTCACTTTCAATCAGAATAGTGCTGCAAATCATTTTAAGCAGAAGTGGAAAGAAGCCTGAAAACAGAAGCAAGTATGACAGTACTAGACAATCATTTAATTGTTGACTCCTCCCTGGTAATCCCAATCTTAACACAACCAGCCCTTCGGGGTAATTTTGCTATGCCAAAAAATCTTCCAAACACTTGCATATATATTATGTCTAAAGGATCTACACTCCTGAAATGTATTATTATACTCTAATGGAAATGAGTATGAGCAAGGTTGTTTCAGATCGTGCTGCAGGCTATATGACCTTGTCTCAAATCATAGGTATAACAGTGTAACATGCATAACTGTAAAGGTTCCCAGGATGGTACACAGATTAGTATTTTTATTTTATCAGAGGAGTATGAATCAAAATGTATACATTTTAAATGTGTATATATATAATACACATATATATCACATCAGATGACTCTAAGTAGTTTCTTAGTAAAAAATGTGAAGGGTCAATTTAAAGACAGTTTAATGTATAATATTAAATAAATAATAACTAGTACTAAAGGAGCGTGTTCGTGACAAAAATCATGAAGTCGGTAGAATTACAAAAGCTCAGTAAACATCAATCTAACCATATTAATTTTATGAAATCAATAGGAAGGAAAGGCTAATAAATTAGACCAGGTTTAAGGAACCCAGGGGGTAAAACTTTCATAAATTCAGGTCAATTTTTTTTTTATTATTCAACTAAGTCATTCATCTCAGTACTCATATTCATCTCCTATAGTGTACACTCTCACCCGCTCTCTCCCTCCCTCCTTCCCTTCTTTTCCCTCTCCATTCTGTCTCCTCCTCCCACCTGCACAGCTCAATCAATGGCCCTAGCTACATTAATATCATCACTGACTTTCTTATCCATAACTGTATTTTTTGTTTCCTTCATATTGCTGCATCACAGTTTTGCTGTAGAATCATGTTATTTGAAATCAGGTCAAGAGAATAAAAAAGCATATCTCAAAGAGATTAGGAAGAGCTCGTATAAAATTTGAAGATTCTCCATCAAGCTCATGAGGTAGTCCAAAGTGGGCCAGAAAGATGGAGGTCTTCCTTTAAGGTAGGACTTTGGAGGAGACACAGGCCGGTATCCAGTCCCTTAGCAGAAGAAAACTAGGAGCTACTTAAAAGTGAACAAGAGGCAGGGCTATGCTCCAAGTGGAAAAGGAGACATGGGGAATATTTTCTTGTAGAAATAGTAGCTTCCCATTACAGGGTTCAGGGAGTTAAACTTCGGTACATTGGGAAGAAAGTCTCTCCGTGATGATCTCATCTATGCTTGCATTCTTTCACTGCTACTTTGTCCATCATGCTGTTTCTGATTAATTGTTGGAAACAGTTTTTGGTTTTGAGCTTAACACTTGTTGTTAAGAAACAACTTTCATTTAGCAAGTAAGTCTTGTAAATCTTGTCTCATGCATGTAAAACATCTCTTGTTCATTCACCATTTTGTGACTGCCCTGTGTTAGACACACATGTTATTTTCAGTACCTTTCTTTACAAAAATGGCACCCCAAACTAAAATCTCTTTGTTTGACCAGGCTGGACCAGAGGGTTTCCATCCATTCCCATCTTTGGGGGAGGTAGAAATGGAGAAGGATTAGAATTGTTCTTTGATCATGCAACTAACTTCCTCTGTTGAAAACTCTTTGGTGACTTTCCATTGCTCTTGGGATAAAGCAGTACATACCTTAGCAAAGACTTCATGGCTTCCAGGGTTTGGCCCCTTGCTACCTCTCCAAAGTCCACTCATTTTGTGCTCCCCTCTCCAGAGGCAAGGGCCTTCTCTCTGTTCCTCATAGTTCCTTACCCTTTCAGAGCCTCTGCATATCTCCTTCCTTTAGACTCCACTTGCATCGCTTTGCTCAACCCTTTCCTCTTTGCCTAAATAACTTTTCATTCTCATTAGATCTCAATTCAATATCCTCTATATTCTCTTCCTTAGGCAGGCTTTCCTTAACTTCTGATTTAGTCAGCTCTGCTTTTATTATAAACTCAAGTGTGAATTCCTTCTCTTCTGTAGCACTTACAAAGTAGCTGCAGTTTAACATTTGTCTGTATGATTATTTGATTAAAGTCACCGACTATGACTGTCCTCACTCATTTTTTTATCTTCAGTGTCAAGTATAGCGAGCAGAACATAGTGAATCTCTGTTCTAATTAAGTTGCTGATGCCAGGCTTGAGGCAGGGACTGTGCCAGGCTCTTAGCTTATACTATGTCACTAACTTCCTACAACAATCATGTAAGGGAGATAATTTTTCGATTTGATAAATAAGGAAACTGAGGACAACAAGATAAAGTAGTTTCTTAAAAGGCCCCTCAATCAGTAAGTAGAAAAAGCGTTGATCTAATCCAGGCATGTGGACTATGGTAAGCATGTTTTGTCTGCCCAGCACACCTTGCTATTCCTCTTCTGCTACCAGCACCCTACTTTCTTTTGTAGAATTCACATGGATTCCACGTCTTTCAGGATGGATTGTAATTCACAAGTCTCTGTTTCCCTCATCTGCAACGCCACTGTAGGGGTGAGTTTATGACCCAGGCCTGTCCAATCCCCAGATTGGTGAGGTAGGGATACATCGCCTCAGGTGGACCAATCAGAATCCACTGTGAGACTTAGCTGCTAAAGTTAATTGGAAAGATCAACTCTTTCCTGTGGAGTTGCCAAGCTACAAAAATGCAAATCCTCCTTTATCCTTCTAGGTGTATGATTTTACCAGCCCTAAAAATGATGAAAAGCATCAGTTAATGGAGTATTCTTTGAGTAACCCTATTTTTTAGTATTCAGGGAATATCATCAAACCCATTTGTTTAGTTCATTGTTTTTCTTGGTTATAGAACAAAGATTAGCAAATATTGCCAAAGATACTAAATACTTAAATTATTGGTAGTTGGATTTTTTCCCTTTACACTGTGCCTAAAAATGAATCATAGATCCAATTTAAAAATTAACAGTAAATAATTACATTCCTGAAAAGAGTTGAGCCTGGGTAATACCAAATCAGAGGGATGTTAAAAAAAAATGTTTAAACTCTTGGGGCACCTGGGTGGCTCAGTAGGTTAAATGTCCCACTTCAGCTCAGGTCATGATCTTGCAGTTCCCACCCGGCATCAGGCTCTGTGCTGATGGCTCAGAGCCTGGAGCCTGCTTTGTATTCTGTGTCTCCCTCTCTCTCTGCCACTCCCTCATCCATTCTCTTCTCTCTCTCTCTCTCACACACAAAATGAATGAAACATAAAAAAAATTGTTTAAACTCTTGTGAAATTCTAGAAATGTTTATAATATTAACTCAGAATGTTCTGTTTAATGTTGTCAATAAAAATTGATCATATATCAAATGGAGTTTGAAATTGACAAAATAAAAGAATTAGTGTTCCATGGAGATAATTATAATAAAGATAGATCATTATTCTCTACATTTATCAAGTAATCAAGAAGCCATTAACCATATGATTCAAAGAAAAATTGAGATTATCAAGAAATATTTTTAAGTTTATTTATTTATTTTCAAAGAGAGAGAACACGAGCAGGAGAGGGACAGAGAGGAAGAGAGAGAATCCCAAGCAGGCTCCATGTTGTCAGCACAGAGCCTGGCACGGGGCTTGAACCCACAAACCATGAGATCATGACCCGAGCTGAAATCAAGAGTCTGACGCTTAACTGACTGAGCCATCCAGGTGCCCCAAGAAATTCTAAAGTTATAAACTTATTCAAACATTCTGTTATGAATACGAGAGAAAAGAAATCCAATGGATCCTAGAGAAGGAATTTCCTGGCATATTTAAAATTGTTAAATTTTATGGAGATAACTCATATCATTTATTCATGTGTACTATTCATTAATCAATTTAACAAATATTTTTGAATACCTCCAAATGACTAATAATTTTCTTTAAGACATATTATCTATTTCTGTTATCTACTGCCCTACTTCAGAGTCTCAAGAATTTCACTTAAACTATTTCAACAGATACACCAATGGTCCTCCTTGTTTTTGTTTTTTCCAGTTCATTTCAAATTCAGTGCCAACATTTCAGTAGCATCTGTAATAATCTGGTCATATCACCTCACTGTCTATAAATGTATGTTGATTCTCAGTATCTAGAGAATGAAATCCAAAGTTCCTCACAGTTTGGCCACAATATTTATAGCTCCCTAGACTCATCTATTGTATGAGCCACTTCTGTCCATCTAGCCATGTTGTACTTAACATTTTCTCTGACACCTTTGTTCCTGTGTTCACATTATTCCTTGATCATGGAGTAGCTTTTTTCCTATTTTCTGCCTGAAATCTCCTTTTCATCATTCAAATCCTGGTTCAAATAACACTTCCTCTTTGAAGCAGAGTGCCATCCATTCTTTATAACCTTAATTACATTTACAATTAATGGGAAAATTAATTTGTAATACATGAGTCCTCACTCAGTGAAAGGGAAAAGGATATTGGTCACAATGTGATGAGTAAAAGAGTAAAGTAAGCTGTGGGAATTTGATGGAACATTCTTAGGACAGAATATGAAATAGGGCTTGATAAAAGTTAACAATGTTTTCATGTCATTATATTGGCTACTAAAAGTTTAACAAATATTTTTTGACTCAAAATTTATTTTTTAATAAGAGAGGAAAACTTATTTCAATTAACTTATATCAACATTTTGCTTGTCATTTTCTAATTCTGAGAGATTACAGAAGCTGTTATTTCATGAACACATTGTTTTTAATTTTTTTTTAATGTTTATTTATTTTTGACAGAGAGACAAAGTGCGAGCAAGGGAGGGGCAAAGAGAGAAGGAGACACAGAATCTGAAACAGGCTCCAGGCTCTGAGCTGTCAGCACAGAGCCCAACGCAAGGCTCAAACCCATGAGCCACGAGATCATGACCTCAGCCGAAGTCAGATACTCAACTGACTGAGCCACCCAGGCGACCCGTGAACACATAGTTTTTAAAACTATAAGGCAATTTTGATAAATGTAGTTTACACAGTTAATCTACAGATGAAGAAACTGAGGCCACAAAGGGCTAATTTGAATGAGGGGGTAGACTCCATTCTCCAGAACTGACTTATGAAACACTTTATGGCTAGTCCAAAAGCACAACTTCTAAGGAATCAAGATCAAAGAGTAAATATTCCACTTTTGTTTATAGTAAAGAGTGATTTATTATCAGGGCGCCTGGGTGGCTCAGTCAGTTAAGCATCCAACCCTTGATTTCCAGTCAGGTCATGATCTCATGGCTCGTGAGTTCAAGTGTCTGCACTAACAATGTGGAGCCTACTTGGGATTCTTTCTCTTTCTCTCTTTCTGCCCCTCCCCTGCTCGTGCTCTCTCTCTCTTGAAATAAATGATCTTTAAAAATATGAAAAAAAGTGATTTATTTTTTGAAGAGTGATTTATTATTAATAAGCAAATGATTTAAAGATTATTCAGAGAAGGATTTCTAGAGAAGAAAAGTTGAAATTGATTTTTTAAATGATACGTGTGTTCTACATATTCTATGTATATAGGGGTCTACTGAATATATATATATTTTAGATGCTTAAATACCATGAGATATTACCTACCAACTTGAAATATTTTGCCAGAGATCCCTCTTCTCCATGACATTTAAAAAATATATCATCTAATTGTACATTTTTGCATAATTTTCCTGGTTATGACTTTCATATGTGTCTCATAACTGTTATGTGTATAAGAAAAATTAATTTACATTGTGTTTTTGGCAGTGACGCTATCATTTTCAGTTATCTGATCTTAAAAGAGATTCATGGCTCCAATTGTGGCAATATTTTTTTTTTATATTTTTCTTTTGAAATGTGTGTTCTTTCACAAATCACTTAAATGAGAAGTTTTGAACATGACTTATTTCCTAATTGACAAGTGTTTTCTGTACAACTCTTGAATGGCACAGTTAATAGAGTGTAGAGAAATAGATAAATATACTATTTTGCAAAGCTCTATGGCAAGATGTAATTCAACTCCCCTGGCTATCTTTTTCTATAAAAACTAGAAACAGGAAATATTGGAGAAACTCACATATTTGGAATTTTTTTCTTTCTTTCTTTTTTGAAGGAGTGGTAGGTGATAAAGGATGGGTTTGACATTAAGCTGGCTAGGAAACAGAAAACTTTACTATTGTGGGTTCCACAGTCTGAAATAAGCATTGTAGATACTTTTTTTTCCTTTTTTTTTTTTTTTTTATTTTTAGTGGATGTGCAACTTAATTAGACAAGTAGCAGATTTTTCATGTCTCTCTCAGCATCATCAGACCATTTATCAAAGACCATTTATCAAGTTTGGATAAAAGACATTTGTTCACAATGTACCTCATTGTCTGTGTTTTCCCTCAATTAGAAACTGTTTGCAATGACCCTATCTGTAGAGGTTATGGGGATCTTGACCAGTTTTCAACCTATGCTTCAGAGGCCTTGAGGAAAGAGAGGGCTTTCAAAATTTAGAGATTCAACCTTAAAATGGCTACTAAGCCCTAGACATTGTCATCATTAGTCACATACACCAGCCACCCTCACCCACCTTCCTTTGCTTTATTCTGTTTCTATTCAAAGCTGCCATTCCATGTTATGGAGGCTCTCATGGCAAATCCCAGATACCACCTTTCTTATTCTGAAAACTAAACTCTAGGTGACACAGTGTGAGACAGTAGATAAAAGTAAGATGATTTTTGTCATAACAATTGATTTTTAAATATGTACTTTATTTTTCATTTATAAAGAAGGCATGCTTAAATTGGACTGATTATTTCTATGATACCTTTCCTTTGCCTTAAAATATGTAGGATGATATTGTGTGTGTTATATCATTGAAAGTGCATCCCCCAGGTGCTGTAAGTATTCTATTTAAGAATTTCAGTCCAGGGCTGGCCAGCTAGCTTTCTAACTAGAAGTTACATGCTCCAGAAGATATCAATGCCAGTACTTCTATTATCTATATCTATACCATCCACATTTACGTTATTCATAGATGTTGGAAATATGTTAGAAATAAGAATGTCGGATATCACTCATTAATAGCATACTATATGGCAAAATAGGCAGGAAAATGTTTGCTTATTGACTTACACCATTAATGTAAGAAAGGCTCACTGGTAAAATTAAAGCTCTTCAGGATACGTGGTTTGGATAAAATTGCTTTAGAGGCATGGACAGGAATAAGGTATAAGAATTCAAGGAAGTCTGAAGCCTTTGGCAGTAGAAATGAGGCGTGAGACTTGAGCCGTAAACAGACTGATTCCAGTTACCGGTGTGGGAGGATTTCTAATGACGTGTTTGTCTTGAGTAAATATTTCATGCAAGATGTTAATGAGAGCACTTAACTGTACAAAAAGCTAGGACTTTATCAAACTTTAAAGAATATTTTATATGACCTGAGTTGTGTCTATTTGTCAATATAGTGGTCTATATGTGTTACAAAATTTGGTTTGTAATTCGCTTTCAGTATGATCTGGTGGCCACATAATATACCACAAAGAACCTAAAAGCTGTGCATATTAAATTGGCTTGAGGTCAGTTCATGATTATCTATGGAGCACTTACCAAATGCTAAGTACTTTGCATATATTATTTAATCTTCATAGTAATCTATACAACAATCCTCGCAATACTCCTAACACAATTGTTACTTTTTGGTTGGTAAACCATCTATGCATAGGGTGTTGCTAATCATTGCCATTATTTGGAGAAAGAGAATCAAGATGATCAAATCCAGCTAAAGATGGGTACAATTACCCTGTTTCACAGATTAGGAAATTAAGCCACAGGGAGTTAAGTGACTACTCAAGGTCACAGAGCTCGAAAATGACCAATTTTGGATTTAATTTGTGCCTGAGTGACTCTAAAAACCCATCCTTCTAATTATGATGATTTACTGCATCTGTTAATGATTCTTTGCTGTTAAAAAGAAGAATTTAGGGACTAAGAAGTAAGTTAATGTCTGATACTACAGTATTTACACTGTAGAGTTTTCTTGTGTGGTCAAAAGGTGGAAAATAACTTGTAAAATCCTAGGGCATGCTGGGTAGCTGTCAGGACTATAGGATAATTAGATACCTTTCAAAGAAGTACGCTCAGCATGGAAAATGTCCTTAAGGACTCTGGTTCAAATGACTGATTTCATGACAATGAAGGACTCTGAAAGCGGAACAAGGTTCTTTTATGTAGACCAAAGGAATTAGTTAGGTTAGCATTGAGTCTTTTCAGGGCAAACATTGGAAGCCGAAGATTATCTGCGCTGATTTTTACCCTAATCCCAGTTACTGGGTTTCTGGTTACCTGACCTTAGTATAGGTTGTACAATATCATCTCTGTAACCTTTGTGTTTGTCAGTTTATCTTGATCAACTATCAGTGCAAAGTGAGAAGCTGTCTTTCATCTGGTTTCCAAGGGTGCTAACTAGAAAAGGAGAAACTAAAAAGTTTACATTGAGCAGAAATAAAGTAGCCAAGGTATTAAAGCACCTAACAGTGAATCTAAAGAAGGTATTTGAAGAAGGAAGACTTCCTAGGGAGAAGGTTCACTAAAGGATATTGGCACCATAGGACACTGTGAACAAAGAGGGTTGGCTAAAATCTTGATTTGCAATGGTACAAAGTTTTCCTATCTGAACTACAATAAAGAGTTTTTGTCAATTCATCCTTATGCTGAAGCAGTTCTCCTAAATCTAATGCATCAAAGATCTGGCATCATTAAGGAAGATAATCCTAAGAACTGTTAGCAATATAAGCAGAGCTGGCAAAAAAAAAAAAAAAAAAAAAAAAAAAAGTGTAATGCTACATAAGCTTTCCACTCTGGAAAGAAAATAGCACAGGTTTGACTTTTGGAGACCAACTAAATCAGATGGACGAGCAGAGAGAGGCTTTGTAGCCAAGGAGGTAGGGGAAAGTGAACAAGAGCGCTGTAAAACACAAAATGATTTATTTACAGCTGTTTATTAGATGAAAGGAAGAGGCACGTATCACTTATCTAACATGTTTCATTTTTTAGTGGAAAGAATATTAACTTTTCAGTAAACAGACCTGGGTTTAAAGCTGGCTCTACCATTTTCCACCTGGGAAGTTTAGAGCACATTCTTTAACCTCTCTGGGCCTCACTTTCTCCAGAGGTTAAATGAAGCTTCCAGTATCTGTCTGTGTTGGAGTCTGTATTTGTCACTAGCCGTCTGTTTTTGACTCCGGGCAAATCACCCTACTGAGTGTCAGAAGTCCCATCTTTAAAAAGGGAATAATAATGCTCCCTGGTCCCACTAGAGAACTTTTTCCCATACATGTGGACCAAACATACAGGACTGATGCCCTTGGTGGCTTTGTTCTGTCAAACCAGAATAATAATGACTACCTAGTAGTGGCATTTTAAAGATTATACAGTAATTTCTTTCAGATTTCTAGTTTATGATAGCCAGGCTATAAATGGTGCATAGTAGGTATGCAGTAAATATTAGAACTACATTATTAAATTTATACAAGGTCTATCTATAGGTATACAAGGTCTATAGGCATTGGCTTACTCAAAACTTGCTTTCACAAAAAAAAAAAAAAAAATGAATGCCATAGTAGATGACATATGAGATAAAAATTTCTCATATTTAAATTGTGTTCTCCATTTTTTTCCAAAGCATAATCATATCCTCCTAGAGAAGGACACACATATATCATACCCCTTATTTTCCAGAAAGGAAGGCTGAGATCCAGAGAAATTTAGCAATACTTACCAGAGATGATGTGACTTTAAGTAGGAAGTTAGGCTTGGATTCTGAATTCCTGAATTCCATCCCAGTGATCTCACTACATTATAGTCTCTCTGTTCTGTGGGTATGGCACACCTTTCTAGAAATCCTCTGTTATGGTAAACAGCAAGAGCAAGACAAAAATAATTAAAATAGGCTTTCCTCTTATGAGCTCATGATGTGTTGATATCCTTGGCTTATTGTTTCAGTTTTTTAAATGTAAAAAAAAAAGATACTGAATTCTCTGTAACATTTAGAGAAGAACAGAGAGAACACACTTTTGCTAAATTGAGTGGACTCGTGCCACTATCAATTTTGAGCCTTGACCTGATTTCAGACCCTTGAAACTTGAAAATTAGCAAAATGTTTTGCCATTTTTCAGAAACAAAGATTTAAGCTTTTTAAGATCACAAATCAAATTCATCAACTTTAAATAGCTAAGGAAAACATATTTTGACCAACAAAGAAAACTGGAATATCAACAAAATTATTTAATTTTCTTTGAAACATGTCTGCTTACAGTACATGACTACTTACCACACATCGTTTAAAAGCATTGGGTTTATAAGAATCAAGCCCAAACTGAGTTAAATTCCTTAATGTAATTTATTTTGCTCTGGAAAATAACGTTCGATAGGTTTTTTTTGCACTATTAGAATACTTCTAGAAAGTATCAGAAATATAAAGCATTGTGTAAATGTAATATACTATCTATTTTAGTTCAGTCCAACCTACAATAATTTAATTCAACCTATAATACCATAAAGAGTCTACCCTTTAGGGCACATTGTTGGCCCTAAGATAACTAAGGTCTTTGAGGAATTCAGTGTCTGTCTGAGCTTTATGATAATAAAAGCATATAGTTAAATTTATTGATCTCTTGCATGTATCAGCCATACCACTAAGTTTTACTCATGTTTTCTTATTTAGTACCCCAACAACATCCTTTGGAGATATATTAACCCCATTTTATAGATAAGGGAAAAATGGCTTAGATTAAGGAATATATCCAGGGACACACAGCTCATAAATGGCTTAATTTATTCACCTAATTAATATATTAACACAGATATGCAGACACAAACCAACATGCTTACACAAGTAGACACAAACACTTGCAACTTTAAAAAAACTATGAATATACTTTTTCTTCTTTAATTGAAGCTAAGGTGTTCTTTCTGTTAGTATTATTTCTCCTGCCAGCTTATGTTTAAATAATGATTATGTGATAGTGTCATCATTATCATGCAGAAAGGGCAATGTGTTTATAATAACAGAGGAGCACAAAAGCCTTTCATGGCTATTAACTCCAGTCTCAAATACTCTGGCCCGACCACTGCACTTTGTTCATTTTTTTAAAGACAAATTATAACCAAAATGATATTTAAATTTTCAGTTGACTTCATAATAAAACTTCTCCTCTTAAACCACATTTGTGTTTTTCCTACAGAATTATGGTAATAGCATTCTTTGAATATACTCAGAACTGTCTTTTATAAAAGGATCCCAATAAATTTCATATAAAAATATACATACATATAAAAGGATCCCAAACACACAAGGCTGGAGAACCTCAGACATGTGTGCATGAGGGGCAGATGTATAGGAAGGAAATTCAGAGAAACATGAAGTTTTAAAAAAAGAATAGACTCCTCCCCCCCCCCCATTTTATTTAAAATTTGCATATAGAAAACTCTTGGTAGAATATTTAGAAAAGTAGAGATTTCTAAATCCATTCATGCATTTAAATAGTAGATTGAGTGTCTGTGTTAATTTATCAGGCTGCCATAACAAACTACCACTGACTAGGTGGCTTCAACAACAGAAATCTATTTGCTCACAGTTCTGAAGACTGGAAGGGCTGGCTTCTTCTATGGCCTCTCCTTGGCTTGCAGATGGCTGCCCTCTTGCTGTGTCCTCCCAAGGGTGTCCCTCTGTGCACACAGGCCCTGGGTATCTCTTTGCATGTCCAAATTTCTCATTATAAGGGCAGCAGTCAGATTGGGTTAGGGTCCATGCTATTGGCCTCATTTTAGCTTAATTACGTCTTTAAAGGTTCTCTCTATAAACACAATTACATTCAAGCTACTGGAAATTAGGGCTTCAACATACGAATTTTGAGGGAAAACAATTCAGCCCCTAACAGTGACCTTTAGCTGTAAAGAACTGAGAGTTCTTCCAGATCTAGAATTCTGTGTCTCTTCTACAAAATTTTCACTGCATATAAATTGACCACAATCTAATTTTACTATATAAATGCTTTTCTTTTTTAAAAATGACATTCCCGTTTTTCTGTGCTATGCAGAGAAGATCCCTATTACATTGTCTGGGTTTCCTTCATAACTTAAAGGGAAATTTTCACAATGTCTGGAGCCCTAAATGTCCTGCAAATGAAGGAGGAGGATGTGCTCAATTTCCTTGCAGCAGGAACCCACTGATGTGGCACCAGCCAGTACATTATGGGAAGGGGAAAAAAAAAGCCGTGGAATTATCTCATAAATCTGCAGAGAACCTGAGAGATGCTTCTGCTGGTAGTTCGTGCCATTGTTGCCATTGAAAACCTGACCAATGTCACTGTCATAGCCCCCAGGAATACTGGCCAGCGAGCCTGAAGTTTGTTGCTGCCACTGAAGCCATTCCTGTGGCTGGCCCTGTAGCTCCTGGAACCTTCCCTAACCAGATCCAGGCAGGTCCTGGGAGCCGCGACTTCCTGTGGTTACTGATCCCAGGTCTAAGCACCATCTGCTCACGGTGGCCTCCTAGGTTAACCCGCCCGCCATGGCTCCGTAAAACAGACTCTCTTTCGCACCAGGTGCACGTTGCCGTCTTTCTCTGCGGGTCTGATAGGGTGGCTACTGCTGTGGGAAGTTCTACGCATGCGCGCCACGGTCTTGCGTGGGTGCCCGTATGAGGTCACGTTTGATCTCTGTGTCTGCAGAGATCCTGAAGGGATTGGAAAGGAAGAGCAGGCCGCTGCTGAAATGACCATGACCAAGGAAGAATTTCAGGGTGAGTGGACTGCTCCGGCTCCCATATTTACTGTAACTCAACCTGAGGTCACAGAAGAGAGTGAAGGCCTGCAGGTGTCCTCTGGCCTCTTCCGTGGTTCCCTGCTGGAGTGCAGCGCCCAGCCTGCCCCTCAAGACTGCAGCGACACTGCTCCAGCTACTGAATGGGTAGGAGCAACCACTGAGTGGTCTTAAGCTCTTCTACACACTCTTGTTTTTAAATTTACTTTGAGAGAGAGAGAGAGTGCGTACAGGGCGGTGTGGGAGGGGGAGGGGCAGAGGGAGAGAAAGAGAGAAAGAGAGAACGAGAGGGAATCCCAAGCAGGCCCCATGTTGTCAGCACGGAGCCCCATGCGGGGCTTTAACTTGCCAACGGACCCGAAGGGTGAGATCATAACCTGAGTGAAAAACCAAAAAGTTGGACGCTCGACTGAGCCACCCAGGCATCCCTCTTTTTCCACGCACTCTTAAACAGAAAATGGAAATGAGGTTGCTGGAAAAGAAACAGTTAAAAAAAAAAAAAAAGATATTCCTGAATTAGCTTTAGTAGGATATTTTATATATCTGTGTGTGCATATATAAATACACACGTATGCACACACTAGCAGGCAAAGAGACGGCTGTGGTTATAGCTACCTTGTATTCACTCACACATTTACAACCAAAAGTATGCATCCATTTATTAATTAGACATAACCAAACAAGTAGCAAGAATCATATATTCTTACCATGCTAGAAGCATTCTTTTTAAAAATGCATTTGGCTAAGTTTCTCTTTTAGATTAACACAATTTCATGCTATATTAAGCCTGATTTTGGGGTATGTTTATATAGACTAAAATAAATTATCTGCGGTTGTACCGAGTTAAACGTCATCCCGAGTACATTCAGCAAGGGTCTTGCTGTTTTCAATTGAATTTTCCAAAAGTGGCAGCAACGACATTTCCAATACCACAGGCTCTTGCAACCTTCAGTCAAGAGGTGGAGCCTGTGTCTCCGCCTTCTACCCCCCCCCCCCTCCGTCTACACCTTTAAAACTTGGTGGGCATCTGTGACTGCCTCAATAAATGGAACACAGCAGAAGGGATAATATGGGACATCTGAAAACAGGTCATAAAAGATGATGTAACAGTTATTTTTGTTTATTTGACTATTTTTAGGCAAGTTCTTCAAATATGTTTGCTTTTTTAATGCTGCCTATAGTTCAAACTTTTACTTAGTTTCTTTTTCGTGATTCATATAATATTGGTGTTCTCATCTAATACATTTGTTTGCCATTCTATATAAAATAGCCATCTGTTTTTATTGTGTAAGTAATATATTATGAATCTTGAATTATTCTGTCTATTGTCTTCAAGTATGACATAAACCAGTGAAATGTTCATTAATAAGTTGACTGTCATGAGCTGTACCCATTTTGCTTTTCTAGACCAGTTTTCTCATTAAAAAATGGAAGGTTATATCAAATCAGTATATGATCATTAAATTACTTAAGACATTTGTTATAATGTTCTGAGTCCCTCCTTGTAGATATTCAGTAGGTCTGGAGAAGTGCTCAGAAGACTTTTTTAAAATTGAGAGAATTTTTTTTAACAGGACCTTGATATGACTCTATGGTTAAGAAAGTTTTTGGAGTAATTTGTAGTTGTGCAATTCTTTAGGAAGATTTCAAACTCAGTAGAATTACATTTAATTCTTAATCACCATTGATAATAGGAGCAAGATGCTAATAATTCAAGGGGGTGTAAGTAAATCCCAGATTTAGTACTTTTGGATTTCAAGTGAGTTTTACATAATTTTGCTTATTGTTATATAGTCCTAATTATTCTTTATTGTTGAGATATAAAATTTAATATTAATTTTAAGATCCTTATCAACCATATACAGTTCCAGGAAAAAAAGTTTTTAAAAGATACACTTTTCAAATGATTCGGTCATTCCACTCCTCAGAGAAATGAAGGCATATGTCCCATACAAAGACATGGCTACAAATGTTCACAGCTTCTTTTGTAGTAGCCAAATAATGAAACAACCCAAATTTCCAATAAGTAAATGGATAAACAAACCATTTTATATACATATGATGAAATATTACTCAACAATCAATAAAACCAACAATTGATACACATAAAATCATGGATGAATCTCTATAAAAATAATTATATGGAGTGAAAGAAGTCAGACAAATAAATACAGTCAAAGTACACACTGTATGATTCCATTATTCAAAATTCTAGCAAGTGAAAAATAATCTATAGTGACAAAAAACCAGATCAATTTTTGCCTGGGGATACCAGTGGAGGGTGGGTAAGAGGGACACAAAAGTACATGGGAAACTTTTGGTGTGATGAATATGTTCATTACCTTGGTTAGTCTGATGGATCCATCAGTATTCACATATATTAATACCTATCAAATTGTACACATTAAATATGTCCCTTTTGTATGCTAAATATACCTGAAAATAGTTTCTAAAATAATATAAAAATCTTTAAAAATCAACAAAAGGTATGTGAGAGCTATGCAAAGAAAATTTTAAGACTTAAATGTACAACATCTATGGGATATTTTATTAAATTCTTGGAAGAATTTTTGTGCTTCTACTGAATGGCATGATGAATATTTCAGTTTCCAGTTTTCATAATTATGTAGTTTGGGGATATTTTTTATAATGAGTTTGCATTTGAAACTGGATACTTGAACAATTAATATACATCTATGCCCATAATGAATAATAATGCCTAATTTAAAAATTCAGGTGTAACCAATGTTAATTTATTGCTGCAGCAATGTTCAGTCTGCTGTCTTGCTAAAAATTGTGGTTTTTAACCTGATTTACCACCATTCAATTACTCAACATAAATGTTTGAACCACATTATGATACAGGTTGTGGGTAGGGAGATGATATATACGAATTGGAGAAACTTTGAAATCAGATAAAGGAGTGAAGACTCAGGCAACTCTAAGAGAAATGATAAATACATTTAAAGAATTACAAAAATAATTATTAAAAAAGTGAAGAGTTACCAAAAAAAATAAAAAATAAAACCACAATCCACCCCACATGAATTTCTGGGCGGGGCAACTCATCACTCTCAATGGATATGTAATGCATTCCTATAGATCACTTGTGTCTGAGAAGACCAGGGATGTCTAATGGGAAAAAGGCTATTTGAGATGACATTTTAAGGCAGGATAGAATCTGAACGTTAGGTTTGGGTTTGGAGAAGAGAATTTTCCAAATGAAGGGAACTATGTGTGCAAAAACAGATGGCTAAAAGTGCCAGATGCCTGTAGAAAATTTTGACTGGTACATTACTCTGTGAAGGCCAGTACTTGGAGTATAATTGGAGTGGTAAACTGATATCAGATCAGATCTCAAACACTCTATTCGGTTAGATTTCAGTTGGTAAGCAAGAGGGAACCATCAAAGTTGTTGAGCATTTTCATGTCATGATAAGATCTATACTTTAAGCAAATGATGTGACAGTAGAGTGTAGGAGAATTTGAAGGAACGAGAAAAAAATTTTTCTGCTTTAATAGTTTTTCATTTTTGAAATGGTCACCTATTTGCCAAAAGATGCTTTCTTAAGCATATCACATTGCCTTTATTAGGGATGCCAAGAAACAAGAGTTGCTTTTAAGAAATGGGATGGATTAAACAGCTAGTAACTGTACAATTCACCTGTAGACTTGGGTTTACTTGTATTCTATCATACTGATCATACCAGATAATACTCTGGATGAGAAGGATATTTGTCTCCCCTGATGGGGCAGCTTTTGGCAGAATATACTGCCTTGCTAAGACAAGGTGAGTTAAGAGTCAGGACTATGAACCTGCAGACAGAAAGTATTGGGTAAGTATGATGCATCTGGAAATTAGGTAAAACAGGGATCAGCATGCAAGTTTAAACTAGGCAAGGGATTAGTAGTGGTTATAAGGGGTCATGAGGCAGGTGTGGAGTTGAGGGGAGGAGAGGAGAATTTGTAGCATGTACCAACTTCCCTGGTGTAAATGTTTCTACCACAACCAATTTCAGACTACCAAAATGGGATCAATAGGCTCACAAAATTTTTGAAATTTAAACAGTCCATTCTCGTGAGCCATCATGGGGCCAGCTCCAGCATACTACCAGTGCTGCCACAGAGATTTGTAACGTAGGCAGGGATAATGGACCAGGGATCAGGGACTTAGGCAGACAGACTGGATGAGAAGTTGTCTGAATCCAGGCAAAGCATCTGAGTAATATGCACCAATATCACCAGCAAGAAAAAGCTGGCTATATTATTGAAAATTTTATGAGCCATGGCCTCCCTTTGTTCTTTTCTTTCACCTCTCCGGGAGGGTGGGTCAGAGGTAGGTGGAGGCAAATTGGAGTATCCGCTTGAGTTGTGAGCAAGGAACCTAAGAATGTGGCAGTCACTGTCTTCTTTCTCCTGGATAGACATGATAGGTTTCTGGGTCATTGGTAAGGCTTTGCCTCCTCCTTTTGATTAGAAGCTTCATTCTCAAGCCTACAGCTTGACAAGTATGGAAAAGGTAAAAGTAGTCACTGAGGGAAAGCATTTCTCCATCTGCTAGTGAGTTGCTTGCTTGTAACCAGCTTTAAAAATGAGATAAATGAGATAATTTCTACAAGTCTTTCAGCTGCTCTCTTCCTCCCTCCCTCCCTCCCTCCGTCCCACCCGCTAAGTTCTGTCTTGCTTAAAGCAAGCTATCATTCCCAGTAACACCATTCATAAATATGGTATTATAAAAATATTATTTTTTTAACTTTATTAAGCTTTATTTATTTTTGAGAGAGAGAGCAAGAGAGAGAGCGAGCATGAGTGGGGGGGAGGAGCAAAGAGAGGGAGACACAGAATCTGAAGCAGGCGCCAGGCTCTGATCTGTCAGCACAGACAGAGCCCGACGCGGGGCTCAAACTCACAAACTGTGAGATAATGACCTGAGCCGAAGTCGGACGCTCAACTGACTGAGCCACCCAGGCGCCCCTATAAAAATATTCTTTAGCTCACATTCTAGGATGAGTTTCAGTGTTTAAATATGTGGAATGAGGGACGCCTGGGTGGCTCAGTCAGTTAAGCATCCAACTCTTGATTTCTGCTCAGGTTATGAACTCATCTTTGGTGAGATCCAGCCGCACATTGGGCTCTGGGCTGATAGCATGGAGCCTGCTTGGAATTCTCTCTCTCCCTCTTTCTCTGCCCCTTCCCAGCTTGTGCACATACACACATTCTCTTTCTCTCTCTCAAAATAAATAAACTTTAAAAAAATCTGTGAAATGATTTTATTTCCAGAAGAAATTTACAACCTAAATAATAGTAAAAAGAATTCCAAAATGACATGACTGTAGTTTTCATCACTTAATAAATCTTTTAAAAATAGCTGTTCTAGCATACCATTTTTTTTATGAGTTAACCTTTGTGTACAGTTTTAGTAATGGTATCCCCATTGATAATTTCTGCCAATTAGAAGTTTAGAGAAGCCCAGAGAAGTCCAGAATGTCAATAAAACAATTAAATATGGTATTTAAAGGATCTAAATTTTGTTAATGAAACTAAAAATTTCATTAGACTATTCCCTTTCCTTTCAAATGTTTTTTGTTAGTTGTACTAAATATCCTTATGCAAATAATTGTGGAAACAGTGTCTTCTAAAGATACACATCAGCTTTATACCATAAAAATTGTTGACACAATTTAAAAAAATGGTATATATAATGGGGTGCCTGGGTGGCTCAGTCAGTTGAGTGTCCAACTCTTGGTTTCAGCTCGGGTGATGATCTTGTGGTTTGTGGGTTTGAGCCCCACATTGGGACTTTGGAGAAGAGGCTCAGGCACATTATCAGAGACAGTCTAGGACTTGAACTCTCTAATCAGGTAGAGGCAGGCTTCGTAGCATGGAAAAGTAGAAGTGGCCTACAGTTAAGAGTTATGGAAGGAGAAATGAAGTGGGCAGTAGGCTTGGGCAGGGTGACTTTTAAATTAATATTTAAAATTTTTGTTTATATATCTTGTTTTCCCCTTCGCAAGAGACAGAGAACCCAACCACAAACTGCTTCCAGTTCCACGACTTCCAATGATTTTACATAATTTCATATATTTAACTATACACATACCATTTTTTAATTTTTTCTTTTTTCTTGTTTATATCTTTTGATTGGTAGGAGGGGCAGAAAGAGAGAGAGAGAGAGAATCCCAAGCAGGCTCTGCACTGACAGCACAGTGTCCTCCCAAAGCCACTAGGCTTTAAGCTTTCTCTTTCTCATAGAGCCCAGAGGCTCTCCCAGGAGAGGTATGCACTTACAGTTGTATGCCTGGGTCAACAACATTTCTGTCCTGCTCCTTATGAATCCACAGAATGGTGAAGTGCTATAGGCCTTTTTGTGAGTTGTAGGTTTCTTTGTTTACCATACCATTATGTACTGTTTATAACTCCTTTTGTTGTTTCTTTCCTGAGAAGGGCTGGGGAGGTAGATTTGGTATTCCATTTCCCTTGGATTTCGTAAGAAGCCACCCCTGGAGTACAAGCCTGTATTATGTTACCCAAAGTCATTTATTGACTTCTCTACTTAGAATTGCCCTCCCTCAAACCTTTAACCATGCTCCACATACTCTCTATCCCCTTTTCAGCTCTCTTTTCCTCCCTAATATTCATCACTGACTGGAATGCCTTATATTCTACTTCTATATTTGTCTATAGTTTGTTTCTTTTCCACTAGAATATAAATTGCATAATATCAGGGATTTTATCTGTGTTGTTCACTGTTGTATTCCTGGCACATGGAGCCATACATAGTACACAGTAGGTACTAGATAGTTATTGAATTCATGAGTAAATAAAATAATGAATGAACAAATTCTGAGGATAGGGTTCAGAGCTGGTAATAGGGTCAAAGCTGTGGCTTTCTAGTTGCCAGCTTCATAAGAAAGAAGATGAACATAATTTCCATGCAGGACTATTACTTAGTATAAATATATGCTTCATTCATTCATCCATTCTCTTAAACATTTGCTGAGAACCTTTTACGTAAAGGCATTGTTCTATATGATGGAGTTGATACAGAGTTCTAGGTTAGCAGGTTTGCTAAGGCAAGTAGGGTTTAGAAATGATATGTATTATTGTGATATACTGTATGGATGCTTACTTACATGCTGGCTGGAAGAATATATGAATGAATGCTAGAATAAGCATCCTGATAGAGGTAGATATAAAGTAGGAGCACAGAAAAACTCGTGAGTGCCTTTAGGGAGGTTGTGAAGAGATATTGCCAGTCATGGATCTACTGAGGAAAAATAATTTATTTTACATGCCAAAGGAGTTTTTAAGAGAGGTTACTCTGAGCTGAGGGAACTAAATGGTCAAAAACATAAATGGGGAAGCTTATGGCATTTGGGGGGAATTGCCAAGTTATTTGTGACCAGAGATAAGACTGGGAATGTAGGTTGGGGCAGAATTAGAAAGTATCTTAAGAAATTTTAATTTGTATCCTGTAGGCTCTGAGAAACTACTTAACGTTATTAAGTGAGGAGTGACATATGTGTTATATGTTTCAGAAACATAAACATTTTTGGTGCAAAATGTTTGGGAACGGAGGAAGAAAGAGATTTCATATAGAGATGCATGCTAGGGAGCCATGACTTTGGTCCAAGTGAAGGTGATAAGGACTAGGGTGATAGCAGTGGGAGCAGAGAGGAGGTGATAGAGTAAATAAATCTTTTGGAGGTTGAATCTATAGGATTTGAAGAGAAGAATAAGGTAAAGGAAGGAACAAAGAATGAAAAAGTTTCTAATTCAGGGAACTGATATATTGTTTTATCTTTAGTATGACTAATACATGGGTAGAGGGAGCAGGCTTGGTAGAAAGAAGGGGAGGGAGACACCAGTTTGCTATTAAACATGCCATGTTTGAGTTGCCAGATGCTATTAAGAAGATGACCCCTGAGCTCAGTGTAAAATGGGGCTATAGAGGCAGGTTTGGGTGTCATTGCTGAGGCTATAGGATTTTATGGGTGCCATCTGCTAGAAGGTACAAAGCAAGAATACAAGCACTCCTAGGATGGAATTCTGAGGTACATGAATATTTAAGAGGAATTGGTAAAGATGGAGAATAAATACTCAGTTTCACCAGAACCAGAGGAGAGAGAAAGGAAGGGGAATCTGCAGAAGGAAGAATCATCAACCAAAAAATGCTGCAAAAGTCAAGAGAATGAGCAGTTAAGAGTTTAGGGTGACCTTAAAAAGAGACATTTCAGTTGGGTGATGGAAGTGACAGCTGGATTGTGAGGCCTGAAATATGAGAAAGCAAAATCAATGCTGTACGTTTTATATAAATGCATAGCAGCATCCCATACTGCACCCTTGGCCCTGCCCCATGCAACCTTTTCCACAGAAACAGATTCTCAGTCATGCAGGGCTTGCAATGAGCTGAATTAATTTAGCACCTTGTGCTCACATGCGAACTCTATAATAGTATTCACGAGTTATACAATGTGACTGCAAGCCCTTTCCTTTTCCTTTAGCACCCTCACGGATACTTTTTTTTTTTTTACTTTTTTTTTTTTTCAACGTTTATTTAATTTTGGGACAGAGAGAGACAGAGCATGAACGGGGGAGGGGCAGAGAGAGAGGGAGACACAGAATCGGAAACAGGCTCCAGGCTCTGAGCCATCAGCCCAGAGCCCGACGCGGGGCTCGAACTCACGGACCGCGAGATCGTGACCTGGCTGAAGTCGGACGCTTAACCGACTGCGCCACCCAGGCGCCCCCCTCACGGATACTTTTTATGACTGAGGAATATCACTTACTGAACAAAATGTGTTTGAGGCGGTGGGTGAGGAAGTCTTCATTTCTAAAAGAATCAAGAGTGGATGTTCTGATTATCAATAATAGTCACCTATCCTGACGTGTCCTTAACTTAGGTTTGATTGCTTCTGAGCTCATGATAATAGCCTCTGTCACCTATATGATGAAAAAAATTGCCGAGATCATTTTATAAGCAGAATTTTTGTCCAAAAGCAAAAGGAAAGAAAGGACATATATAGCTATGTATCTATATGTGTAAATATATAGAAAAATCTGAAGAGTACACACCCAGTAGTTGTCAGTGAAAGCTTTGGTTAGGGGAGTGAGATTAGGGAAGGCATAAAGGCAGAACTTTGCTTTTTAATTACATTCTCCTGTACTATATAAAATTTTCAATCAACATGTATTCATGGATTACTTGTATAATTCTTTAAAAGAAGTACTATCTCCTGATGTGGAAGACTCCTTTCTACACCTACCCCCACACAAAATACTAGAGTGTATAATGCATTGCGGGTTTAAACATCTATTTGTTGACAAGTCAGTCTTAATGATGAGCCTATTGGTGAAGGGAACAATGTGAGAGAGGCTAACCAAGGATATAATAAAAATGTGTATAAATATGGTGAACCAAATTTGGTGTTCTTTCAGCAGGCAAATGGTACAGGACACTTTCTCAGAGGGTAGACCTCTTGCATGTGACTCACGGTGCGGGGGGGGGGGGGGGTGGGCGGGGGAAAGGTTCTCAGTAGAAACACAGATACCCAGGTTCCACTATTGATCTACCAAATAGGATGCTCTGAGGGTGATACCTGGGAGCTTGTATTTTTAAAGAACACTGTTGGTGATTCTCAGGTATATCAACGTTTTTTTTTTTTAAGTAGGCTCCGCGCCCAATGTGGGGCTTATATTTACAATCCCAAGATCAAGAGTTACATGCTCTACTGACTGAGCCATCCAGGCACCCCAGTTATACCAACTTTTGAGGATCATTGGTACATTGAAAAGAGTACTAACTTGAGAACCCAAGGGCCCGAGTTTTAGTTCTAATCCTTGTCATTTAGGTGGCCTTGCACAAATGGCACATCTTCTCTGATACTCATTTTCTCATCGGACAATTGGCAGTTCTAGGGAGGACAATCCTCCCAGTTCTAGGATTCTATGATATGTATGACTGTAAGCATCATGTGGCACTGTGAAGAAGAAACTTACCTTTAACTAAATCTCCTTGTTGTCATGTGTGTGTTTGTTCCTGGGCCTGCCAAGTAAGATGCCTTTGGTGAAATTGTGTTTATTGTTTCAAACTTTTAAAAGCCTGGCTTACCAAACCCTCAGGTGCCTCTCTGCGATAGGAATTCCTGCTGCCACTGGGTGTCAGTCATTGGGGGAATCCTTGCTGACGTAATACAGCAGTCATTAAAATTTCCCTTATTTCTTCCTGATTTGTAAATATTTAGATGTGAAGTGTCTGTAAAGTGACTGGAACGGGAAATGGGGTTGGTGGAGTAGGCATGGGTAACAGACGGAGTGTTGCAAACATAAAGAAGTTTAGTTCCTTAATGTTGGAGGTTATTGAAATTCTGTGTTTCCTTTAGTGTGGGTATGATCTTTCTCACCTCCTGTCTTTGTTTTCTTAGCTGATTAAATAGGTAATTAGGTCTCCTACAAGCTTGTTTTGGCCTTGTTCTGGCACTCTGGACCAGATTCCCCATTTTCTGGCAACAGTGATTGAGAGTTAACTTGGTGAAATGACCTTGGAGTTACACCCTAAAGTGAGAAAGCTAGAGTAAGGGGTTGGTGAATATCAGGGTAGAGACTCTCTCTTCTGTTGACCTTTCCTCTGCTTCCAACCTATAGAAGAAAAAAGGAAGAAGGATTCATATACTTTTGGTATTTCACTGTACAGAAATTCATGAGAATTTCTTATATTTGTTTAAAATTACAATTGTTAAGGACATAAAAATGTGGTTTCCCTGGTATGTGTAACACTCTACTGAATTTGGTATAGCCTAGTATATCATAACCACAACAAAAATAACCACATGCATGCACACACACACACACACACACACACACACACACACACACAACAATATCCTGAAATTTCCTAATGGTACTTAGGATACCAAAGTCCCAGTTGTATTTTGTAAGACGCTGTGTCCCTTCTTGGCTATGTTTCCTTTTTCAGTCCTAGAACTATTGCCCTCCCTTTTTCTCTGCCTTTTTCCCTCAATTTCAACCTCTCTTCCTTCTTCCTTTTAAAATTGATGTCTAATACATTTGAGACCCAATAGAATTTTTTCATAGACTGCAGTGATTTAATATATGCAGTGGAGGCATATTTTATTCATTTTTAATAAATAAAGTTTTTAATGAGGTCATATTTTTAAAAGTACAACTACTTATGAATTCTATGGTAAGGGAAGGTTGAAAGGAAGCAGGATTCAATTTTGAGTGGAGACTCTCCTTTTGTTTAGAAAAATCACCCTATTAGTATGAAAAATCAAAGTCCAGAGTATGTTGGGAGACGTTTGCACAAAGAAGAAAAACTGCTATGCTATCTAATGAAAAGGCAGTATTCATTGAGAAAGCAGGCAATTCTGAGAGATGGTTAGGTTAACTGATTCTGCTTCTGCTGGCTGGTGGATGGTAGGTACAGGAGATAAGGGTCACTGCGGGATGATGAGAAACAGAGTAAAAGACCTTGAATTGTTGTCTAAGGCTCACCCCGGGGAATAAGGGAAAAAGCAGGGAGATTATAAGTAGGGAACTTCTCATGGAAGGGCATGACCCATGAACTTTAGGAGCTCAAATAATATCTGTTGTTAATTTTTTCCTTATTCTCATTTCTTTATTTATACTTAAATTTATATTTAAGCTTTATCAATCACTAGTGTCTGGATTAAACTTTGCTGAGAGAAATTATGAGACAATTTTTTGATCACAGTTGTATTGAGCTCATGACATGAGAGTAGCTGTTTGTTTGTTTGTTTGTTTGTTTTTCCCTGGGGTTAATGGGAAGGTAACAACATCCTTCCAATAGATGTCATCAGTTTGTGAATTCTATGAATTGGTCAGCAATAATGAAAGTGGCTCATGAAAGAGCAAGAAATGACTAGTGACACCCAAGATTGGCCAGTAGAATGCACAAGTATTCTTCAAGGTTGACTGAAAAATTAAGAAACAGGAATATGAAAACGACATGGATATCTGCAATCATGCAAGATGAAGAGTTGAATGATTTATATTTGGATATTAAAGGAAAGGGAATCTCCAAAGTCTTGCAAACTTGAGACCCTCAGATTAGTCATGGTATATTGTGTTTTCTAAATGCTCTACATTTAGGATTATACATTTTGTAAACATGAATATCATACTTTTTACATTCCATAAGTCAACATTTAAAATTTTTTCCTAAGTTTAGGGATATCCTGTTAAAAGTAATTTTATATAATATTATACCCTATGTGATGGGGTGAGGGCTACATTTTGTCCATATAAGACTACAATTTGATGGCAATAAAAAAGATGGGTAATGTTGGAGGACCTCTTAGAGGTCATCTAACTTTAAAATGATGAATGGAGTTTATTTGATTGACAGATCTCATAAAAGAGAATTTTGATGGAAAAACAATCTGACTTTGTAATCAGTCACAGTGTTGTTTTTCACAATCACCCTGGAATTCTGCCATTGATACAATGCCTGCTTTGCAATCTGTTTTTTTCTTAATCACTGCTTTCTTCTCCAAAATTCTCTTCAGATTAAGAAATACAAAACCACACTCAGTAATAGTGATTCATCAATAAAAAATTCACAATCCCGAATCCTTTATTGCTCCAAATTTGTTTTCTCTTCCTTGAGCTTTTTCAGTTTGAAAATAAATAGAGACACTACTGGTAAGATTAAATTATTTTGTTGTCATCAAGTTAAAAATCATCTGATTCATATTGGCCTCATTCTAGCCCAAACAGTAAGATTTTATAGAATATTATTTAAGCATAGTTAGTTTTAATCTTTGGGGAGAAAGAATCTTTATTACTAGTCAGTAGTCCAGTTCCTGGGATTGGAAGGTGAATGTGGGTATGAATTGTGGCTGACACTGCACGCCCTACATCAGTGATTATATCAGGAGTCAGAGGCCTCAAAGGGAGGTACAAATTGGTGCTACAGACTTGGCGCCAGGCACAGACAGGGCCTGGCTTTCAGTCATGACCAGTGTTGCACTGTCAAAGTGATTTCTGGATGTTGCGACCTATTACCAGCTCCCTTGCCCTGGGAAGCAGAGCCAGTATTGAATAAACTTGCTGTTAATTTGTCTTTTTGCTTCTGTGTTCCTTTACTTCTCTGGCCTCCCTTTCTTCATTTTAGCTCATCATTAGTTACAAGAGTATGATCTGGAAAGTGACTCTTGAGAGGTTGACTGAGGGACCAAGATTGAAATGGAGTTAAAGAAGAAGCCCCCCGTTGCAGGAAACTTCAAGGAGCACAACCTCAGAAAATGTGGACGTTATAAGGAGAATCTTAGGAGGGGGAAGATATCAAGCAGGAAAACTTGACAGATGAGAGATTTTTCTCAAAGAATGTCATGGCAAAAAGGGACAGACATATGGGTGTTACCTGGGAAAGAAAGCATCATAGCCTAAAAATGAAAGGGAGCCAGAATGGGAAGGAAAAGAAGGAGCTGGTTAGGAAGAGAACTTTTGTGTAATTTAACAGCCTTCAAAGCAGAGGTATTCCTAATAAATAATTAAATACGTGTAAGGATATATATTATAAAAGTTCATAAAAATAAATTCAATTGTTAGATGTAAAAATTGAATTTCCTTTTTCCCTCCTCTAGTCTTCAGAACCTAATAAAGAAAGGCCTCAGAGGATTTTCCTTAAGTCATTATTAAAAAAAAAAAAAATTCCTCTTCTCTTCTGCCATTAAAACCTTGCATGGCAGTCGACCAGAGTACATAAGAGTCTTATTGGGGAGATGCTAGTGAGGAAACTTACAGTAAAGGGGATGAAAATATTTCTGCTTGCCTCTGTTCCCATGGCCTTAGTTTACTAAAGTCACCATCAGCATTTTTCTCAAGCTGGATTTACTGTATATATTCAATTTTAAATTAACTGCATAAGGTTTATTTACTTCACGGATTATCTAAGACTCCTTTTAAAATATCCAAATATTAAGTAGGGTTTTAGGGTCTGAATTTCCTCCCATTGTTCAGTTGATATATAGTCATGAAGAATGCTGTGGTGTGTGTCAGCGAAACATAGTAAAGCTGGATGTGAAAAAAAACCCAACAACTCAAACATACAGAATGTCTAAAATCAAATACGGTATGCTTTAGATCTTCTATGGTTTGAGATTATTTATGTTGTTAAAATTACTCCTCTTCATTAGTATAGTTAACTGCCAATTGACCAAATTCTGGTGCCTGGAACTCCTAAATAAGAAGACTATCAAGTACTATAAAATCACTGATAGTTGCATTCTTAAATGACTGAACTTTTGATATTTTCTCAGAATCACTCTTGAGCTCATTTTAAAATCCAAGCAATAGTTTTAAAAAAAAACTATATATATATATATATATATATATATATATATATATATATGGTTTCAAATAGTTTCAAAAGCTTCTAATTTTCTGTACTTATGATGGGTTAGAGTATTACATATACATTTTTGCAAAAATTAGGCCACTTCATCCAAGATAAATATTGTGTAAGCCCCTGAACTATTATAATGGCCCAGAAGTAAAGTTACAAGAAATAAAAAGAAAACAGTCCTTTACAGAAAGCATGATCAGCAAGGCAGTCAATGCAATGCATTCTTGATAGACATTTAATACATACTTTATCTTAAATGGAATGTAAATATTTTTGCTTATATTTTGAGATAAGATCTAAGAAGCAGCTCACATGTTTGTGTTGTTTTAGTTTGCTCATGTTACAGAGAAGTGGTACAATACCGCTATGCCCTCTTGACTGCCTTTGTTAACCATATTTATAATAGTCAGCATTAGCATCTGAAGTCTTTTTTTGTTCGGCCTTGGACTGTGATTGGTTCTCCTAAAAGTTTCTTTGGTCATCTTTCCATTTGAGGTCACTATGTTGTTTTATCTTGTGTGTCCACTTGACTGGGCCACAGGGTACCCAGATATTTGATTAAACACTATTCTCGATGTATCTTTGAGGGTGTTTCTGGAGGAGATCAACATTTAAATTGGCAGACTGAATAAAGCAGATTGCTCTTCTCAGTGTGGGTAAGTCTCATCCAAATAGTTGAAGGCTAGAAGAGAACGAAAAGGCCGAGTAAAGAAGAATTTTCTCTCTTTGCCTGACTGTGTTTGAGTTGGGACATCAATCTTTTCATGCCCTTCGAGTGAGACTCAGACTGGAACTTACACCATCAGCTAGCCTGGTTCTCAGGCCTTCAGACTCTGACCCAAACTTTTACATCAGCTCTCTTGAGACTCCAGTTTGCGACTACGGATCTTGGGACTTCTCCACTTTTATAATTGCATTGCTAATTCCTTATAATAAATATCTTTATATGTATATATATTCTATTGGTTCTTTTTCTCTGGAGAATCCTGACCAATACATTCACCTGTTTACCTTTCTCATGAGTTCATCAGAAGGAGCTAAACTTTACCATAAACACACTAGCTTCAAAGACTTGTACTCCTTTCTGCAAAGTCTCTTTAAAGAGAGAGCTCCAAGAGAGAAAAGCAAAGAGGAGCCATTCCTATTCATGGGGCTAGATGCTGTCCCAGGGCAACCCCATTTAAGCAGAGTCCTGCTCTGAAACACCTACCTCAAGCTCATTTCATGTAGCTCTAGGTCTGTTTTCCTCTGGCTTGGAGACCCAAAGTGCTTTTAGGATCTGGCAGCCACTTGCTCAGTTCTCAACTGCTGAAGCTTAGCTGCTAGAGGACTCACTTGGCCTCTGGAAGATTATACCCATCCTCTGAAGTTCATCTTTGCTCTTGTTATTTTCAAAGCCCCCCAGTTTGGTCGCTTCTACTGGGGGCTGCCTCTGACTTCTTCAGGGGTCTTTACTCTCATATAGATGGATGGGTTTTAGAGACCTCGGAATGCCAGATATATATATCTGGTTCTTTTCTTTTCCTTCCCAGGGAAGAGATACCAGTCAAAGCATTGATTGCTTTGTTGAGCCCAAGAAGTTCAGCAGTATCTTAGCACTTTCTTAACTAAGTGCCCTCCCATTGACGGAAAAGGTTGCATATACTTATTTCTCAGAAGGACATATGAAGCATTTGCAGCTCTCTTAGGGTGAGAAAAATAGCTCAAGGTTAAACCCAACTATATACTTTTTCAAGGAAATCCTGTAGTTGCTAAGCTTTTCAGGACATATACAAGTTCAGTGTTTATTCAAATTTTAGGATACCTCATGTTTCCTAAGCATGCATATTAGCAAAAGACGTATTTTTCCTGCTTCCTCCAACATGTCCCCTCCCCTCATCGCACTTTTATTTCAGGGCACTAGAGTTCAGTGTTAGGGTTTTCAATGATTTCCAACAAATACTTCTGGGATACCACTGTTCGTTTAATGCTTAGATTTTTACAGTTGTAAGCTACAGTGACAGGATAAAGTCACTGTCATAACTTTTCCCTGAGTAAACGAACAATGCAATACATTCATGTTCTGCCAATTTGCTGCTCTACCATGATCTCTTGAAACAGGTTTTTCTTAGTTATGTTCCTGTCACCTAACAGTAGGACTGGTCCTTGTCTGCATGGAGCTGTCAGTTCAACAGGAGAAAGCTTCACAAATAAATCGTGATAATCAAAAGCGACAACCATAATAATGGTGTCTACAAAGTGCAATGGAACTGCTGCGTGGGGGGCAATTAACTCTGCTTTCACGCATGCAGGTCAGGGAGGGCTAGGAAAAGCTACTGAGGGACTTTTCTCTTGGGTCTTGACATGAATATAATTTGGCCACAGGACCAGTGGGAAGGGAAAAGAGGGAGATCTGGTGACTGTAAAATACTTTAAGACTTGAAAAAATTTGCAGAGGCATTCTTTCTTAAACTAATGTTTAGAAAACAATTACTGTTTGAGTTAGAGTATTTAAGCATTCCTATTAAGCAACGTCTTTAAATTCTGTGCCAATTTTTTTTAAATAGGGAAACAACTGCATGCATTCAATGCTTTATTAGTTTTAAACAACAATTGAAAACATTTTATGGAGTAATTTTTCTTTTGCTTTGGAATTAAATTTATTCTTTTTGTACATAGGCAGTCTGTCTAAGTTAATGGAGTATTTTGTATACTTTATCTAATATATACTTATTCTCTTAGGAAACAATTTAGTGCTTTCTATAGAACAGAACTGCTGCCAGCTACTATGTGATTTGATTTATTACAAGAGTTTATGAGTTGGACTCATTAACACACTCCTTACAAAGGATCACTCTAGGAGAAGTTTGATTTAAAATTTTCAAACTTTTGGGGCGCCTCGGCGGCTCAGTCGGTTGAGCGTCCGACTTCGGCTCAGGTCACGATCTCGCGGTCCGTGAGTTCGAGCCCCGCGTCGGGCTCTGTGCTGACAGCTCAGAGCCTGGAGCCCGCTTCAGATTCTGTGTCTCCCCCTCTCTCTGCCCCTCCCCTGCTCATGCTCTGTCTCTGTCTCAAAAATAAAAATAAAAACATTTAAAAAAAATAAAAATAAAATAAAATTTTCAAACTTTTGTAATTACTGGTCAGAACCTCGTGAAATATCTAGTCCTCTATCGCAATAAAGTATCAGAACTTTATTTTTTTGTGTCTTTATAGATGATGGTTATTCTTGAATAGTTTTGTGAGGAAGTATATTCAAAGACATTTATGTGCAATTATTTAAATAACACTTCAATTACCATAAATTTTTGTTGTTTCAAAACTCCAGTATTAAGTGTTATTTTTAATATTTTTTTAATGTCTATTTATTTTTGAGAGAGACAGAGACAGAATGCTAGTGGGTTAGGAGCAGAGAGAGAGGGAGACACACAATCCGAAGCAGGCTCCAGGCTCTGAGCTGTCAGCACAGAATCCGACGTGGGGCTCGAACTTAATGAGCTATGAGATATGACCTGAACCAAAGTTGGACGCTCATGTGACTGAACCACCCAGGCACCCCGTATTAAATGTTCTTTTTAATAGTTTCTTTGCCAGCTGATTGTGTAGATATTTTTGCCGTTTTAATGGTAACTGAAACTTCTGTTTAAAAACACAATAAATTTGAGCACCTATAAAAGATAATTGTGCTCAATACCTATAACACAGTCTTGAGGAAAAATAAGCTTGGAGACAAAGAATCATAGTACAATTAGTTAAGTGCTATAAAAGAAGTATGCATAAAGTATCAGAAACTGACCAATTATGAAACACTAAATTCTGTTTAGGGAGAGGTGAGATGGCTCAGAAAGGTTACCAAGGGGAGAGGATGTTTGAGAAACGTCCTGGGGACATAAGGAGAAGAGTATCTGAGTTGAAAGTACCATCATGAGTGTAGTGCAGGAGGACTAGTAAGAAGTCCTATGGGACAGGAAGTGAGACTGGGAACAAGGCTGGGGACACAACAGTTGAAAGGGTTTATGTACCACTTAAGCAGAAAAAAGGAACAGCATGTATTAGAGAGATCACCTTGATAACAGAAAGGGGAGTAGGTCCTTTCTAAGAAAGAGCAATGGCAGCAATGCAAGTTAGTAATTAATAGGCAAATTTGAGCACGTCAGATGCAGTACTTACAATGGAAGGAGACAGGACAGGTGGGGTATGAGAACTGTCTGGAGATGGTAAACTTGACAAGAGCTGGTGGCCGATGAGGGAGAGAAGAAGAGGTAGACATAATGGAAGAGGAAGAGTACTAAATGACTAATTTTTTCGTTTGGGAAATAGAATGAATAGGGGTATTATTTATTCATCTAGGAAAGATAGGAGGAAGAAGCAACAGTACTTCATTCTGGAAAGAATGTGGACACAGGTTTCAATCCTGGTTTTCTGCTCTAGTATTACTTACTAGCTATGGGAAACTTGGCCAAGCTCTTCAGCCTCTCAGAGCCTCCTTTTCTTCTTTTAAAATAGGGAAAATTATACTCTTTGTGGAGTTGTTGAGAGGATTAAATGACAAAGATGTATATAAAGTGACTGGCACTTTCCTGAAATATCAGAGACACAATTTCCTTATCCATTCATCAGTTGATGGACATTTGGGCACCTTCCATAATTTGGCTATTGTTGATAGAGCTGCTATAAAAATTGGGGTACATGTGCCCCTATGAATCCTCACTCCTGTATCCTTTGGATAGATTTCTAGTAGTGCTATTGCTGAGTTGTAGGGTAACTCTATTTTTTTTTTTAATTTTTTTTAACGTTTATTTTTGAGACAGAGAGAGACACAGCACGAAGGGGGGAGGGTCAGAGAGAGAGGGAGACACAGAATCTGAAACAGGCTCCAGGCTCTGAGCTGTCAGCACAGAGCCCGACGCGGGGCTCGAACTCACAGATCGCGAGATCATGACCTGAGCCGAAGTCGGACACGTAACCGACTGAGCCACCCAGGTGCCCCGGGTAACTCTATTTTTAATTGTTTGAGGAACTTCCACACTGTTTTCCAGAGTGGCTGTACCAGTTTGCATTCCCACCAACAGTTCAAGAGGGTTCCCCTTTCTCCACATCCTCATCAACATCTGTTGTCTCTTGAGTTGTTAATTTTAGCCATTCTGACAAATCAGTGTGGTTTTGATTTGTATTTCCCTGATGATGAGCAATGTTGAGCATCTTTTCATGCGTCTTTAAAGCAGAGTTAATACCTGTTCTTCTCAAGCTGTTCCAAAAAATAGAAACAGAAGTAAAGTTTTCACGCACATTCTATGAAGTCAGCATTACCTTGATTCCCAAACCAAAGACCCCACTAAAGAGAACTACAGGCCAATATCCCTGATGAATGTGGATGTAAAAATTCTCAACAAGATACTAGCAAAGTGAATTCAACAGCATATTAAAAGAATTATCCACCATGATCAAGTGGGATTCATTCCTGGGCTGCAGGGCTGGTTCAATATTCACAAATCAATCAATGTGATATATCACATTAATAGAAAAAAGGATAAGAATTATATGATTCTGTCAATAGATGCAGAAAAATCATTTGAGAAAATAAAGCATCCTTTCTTAATAAAAAAAACCCTCAAGAAAGTTGGGATAGAAGGAACATTAACTTCACATCATAAAAGCCATATATAAAAGGCCCACTGCTAGTATCATCTTCAGTGGGGAAAAACAGAGCTTTCTTCCTAAGATCGGGAACACAACAGGGATGTCCACTCTCACCAGTGTTGTTTAATGTAGGGTTGGAAGTCATAGCTTCAGCAATCAGACAACATAGTGAAATAAAAGGCGTCCAAATTGGCAAAGAAGAAGTAAAACTTTCACTTTTTGCAGATGACATGATACTGTACATGGAAAACCCAAAAGACTTCACCAAAAAACAGCTAGAACTGATACACAAATTCAGCAAAGTCACAGGATATAAAATCAATGTACAGAAATCGGTTGCAATAATGAAGCAACAGAAAGAGATATCAAGGAATAGATCCCATTTACAGTTGCACCAAGAACCATAAAATACCTAGGAATAAATATAACCAAAGAGGTAAAGATCTGTATGGTGAAAACTATAGAAAGCTTATGAAAGAAATTGAAGGAGACACAAAGAAATGCAAAAACATTCCATGCTTCTGGATCGAAGAACAAATATTGTTAAAGTGTCGATACTGCTCAAGCCATCTACTCATTCATCGTAATCCCAATCAAAATAGCACCAGCATTCGTAACAGAGATAGAACAAGCAATCTTAACATTTGTGTGGAACTAGAAAAGACCCCGAATAACCAAAGTAATGTTGAAAGAAAACCAAAGTTAGAGGCATCACAATCCCAGACTTTAGCCTGTACTACAAAGCTGTAATCATCAAGACATTATGGTATTGGCAAAGACACATAGACCAATAGAATAGAATAGAGAACCCAGAAACGGACTCACAAATGTATGGCCAACTAATCTTCATAAAGCAGAAAAGAGTATCTGATGGAAAAAAGACAGTCTGTTTAGCAAATGGTGCTGGGAGAACTGAACAGCAACATGCAGAAGAATGAACCAGGACCACTTTCTTACACCATACACAAAAATAACTTCAAAATGAATGAAAGACCTAAATGTGAGACGGGAAACCATCAAAATCATAGAGGAGAAAACAGGCAAGTTGACCTCTGCCACAGCAACTTCTTACTTGACATGTCTCCGAAGGGAAATAGAAGCAAAAATGAACTATTGGGACCTCATCAAGATAAAAAGCTTCTGCACAGCAAAGGAAACAATCAACAAAACTAAAAGACAACCAATGGAATGGGAGAAGATATTTGCAAATGACATATCAGATAAAGGGCTAGTATCCAAAATCTGTAAAGAACTTACCAAACTCAACACCTGAAAAACAAATAATCCAGTGAAGAAATGGGCAGAAGACATGAATAGACACTTTTCCAAGATTTTTTTTTAATTTTTAACTGATCTCTACACCCAACATGGGGCTCAAATTTACAACCCTGAGATCAAGATTCACATGCACTACCAACTGAGCTAGCCAGGTGCCCCTGACCTCTTTCTTCTTCTACATCATTATTCATTCAGCATTTTTTTCTGTTATTAATATAAAACACAATTTCCCCCCACAGAATGTCTAAATATTTTATAAATTCTCAATGTCAGATTCAATCTACTGAATAGATTAAGATTCCTAAAGGCTTTTCCCCCGTTTTTCCCTTTTATTCCCTACCACAAGAGGGCATATATCTCATCTTCTCTTAGAAGTTAATAGAAAAATATAGGAAATGTGTGCTGTTTCCAGTTGGTCCAGTTGCCTATCCTGTCCTGAGATTTCAGATTGAGAGAGAGGTTCCCTACCACTTCATGGTTGCTTTTGGTATGGAAAAACATCTATCTTCTTACTTCCAAAAATTCCCATTTAGTATCATGAATTTATCCAGTACCATCCAAAGTTGGGTTTTGTTTTGTTTTGTTTTGATTTTCTTTTCTTGTCTTCTCTTTTCTTTTTTCTCCTTCCTTTCTTTCCTGTTTGTTTGTTTTTTACCTGAATCATCCCCAATATACCAAGCAAGGAACATTGCTTTACCATCTGTTATATCAAATATTTTGGCAACATATTAAACCACTTTTCTAAATGCTGAAGAATGCCATCTTTCTATAATTCTGCAGTTTAGTAAACAAGATGGTGTTCCATCTAACCACCAGATCCTAGTATTTATTTTTCTTTACTCTTTTTTCAGAAGAGAGACAACCTGGAATCCTTGGAAATTTCCAGTTGACTTGTAAATCTAACTTGAAAGGGAACAGAATGGTGTTTCAGAATAGGTTCGGTCAAGCAGTAGCTTTGGATTTGTTACATTGTTATTCCAGATATGTTTGTTCCAAAACAAACTGATTTTATTTTTCTAAATTAAATTCTCCCTTCCCTTAGAGTTAAGAGGGGATATACCTCAAAATATACTTGTTGTCAGTTTTACATGGCCTATAGGATGGCTGGAGGCTCTGAGGCTGACAGCATGCATTTTTGGCTTCTCAGACTTTGTATAACATTTCCAAGGCCTTGGTTTTTATGCCTTAGTCCCCAAACATTCCAGGCCTATTGACATTAGGTTACTGCTTCCTTCCAGAATATTTTCTAGTCCCATGGAATCTTATCTCATTCTGAAGTTACAATACTCCTCTCTCTTTAATCTTTGTGAGGCCTTCTGCCTCTAAAATAATCCAACTTCTTTTTAGTTAAATCCAAGAGCAAAAAGTCTTTAGAACACAAAAATCTTCCTTTTCTTCTACAGAGGGAGGAAGAAAAATGGTTCTTATTTTCCTGGTGAGCCTACTGAAAAAGAAAGTGCAATTTACTTCATCCCTGATTGTTCTGTTACGTTTGTTTAGTAACGGTTTCTATTTGAATGGTGTTAGAGGCTTCTAAGTGAATGCTTGAGTATTCCTGGTATAAAACAGTGACATCCTAGGATTTGTGTGTAGAAGTCTCTTAGATTGAACAGATTTTGTGTGTGTCTGTATGTGTTTATATGTGAAAATATCAATAATTCAGTATGAATTAGTCAAGTAAAAAATCAGGTATTCATCCCAAAAAGACTTTACAGGACACGACTGTGTTGTAGGTACTATAATTGGCATTGGGATTTGGGGTATAGCTGTGAATCAGAACGTATATTCTATCAGGAATTTTTCTGGGACAAGATGATTAAAATGATGATAGCACTGTCATAAATGCTATATGTAAATTATTTTCTTTAATATTTTCAATAATTCTGTGTTCAATTATAAATTATTAGTCCCATTTTATAATAAGGAAACAAACGGAAAACACTTACGTGGTTTGCCAAAATTTAAATTGCCTATAAGTGCTTGAGATACTATTAAAATCCACACATTCGAAGCCTGTGCTCAATGCTGCCACACTAGTCAGGATGGCCACAAAGACTAGGAAGATAGATTTTTTAAAAAATAGATGAAACATCTTGATTGCTTCTTTTGAAATATGCTTAAGGTGCAGGTTTCTTCAATGACAATTAGACATACCAATTGTTATGGGTTAAATTGCATCCCTCTCAAATTCATATGTTGAAATCTTAACCCCCAGTACTTAAAAATATGATTTTTTTTTTTAGAAATAGAGTTGTCATAGATGTACTTACTTAGGTCAAAATGAGGTTATGCAGAGTGGGGTGAGGCTCTAATCACCTGATGTCTATATAAAAAGAGGAAATTTGGACATAGATACGCACAGTGAAAATGCCACCTGGACATGAAGGCAGAGATAGGAATGATGTGTCTACAGGCGAGGGAAAGCCAGCAAAATACGAGAACAGAGAGAGGCATGAAATAGATTCCTCTTCAGAGCCCTCAGAAGAAATCAAATCTGCTAACCCCTTAATCTGTCTCCAGAACTTCAGACTTCTACTTCCAAAACTGGAGACAGTACATTTATGTTGTTTAAGCCACCTAGTTGTGGTATCCTTTTACAGCAGCCCTAGCAAACTAATATACAAGCCATCTAAAGCAACACATCACAGATGCGTGTGCAGAGATTGATGAAAATGCTCCCTTAAGGTACTGTATTCACTGTTGATGAGGAACAACATATTGGACAGATTACATATTGTAATAGAACAGCAATAAACTATTTAGTATGCATGTTTATTTATGTTGCCAGTCTTTATGGCCACCCTGTATATTTTACTTAGAGAAGTTGATTCACTTTATTTTTTTAAACTGTTTTACTCTTTTTTAAAATTAATTAATTAAAAAGTTTTTTTTAATGTTTGTTTATTTTTGAGAGAGAGATACAGAGTGCGAGCAGGGAGGGGCAAAGAGAGAGGGAGACACAGAGTCTGAAAACAGGCTCCAGGCTCCTAGCCATCAGCACAGAGCCAGATGCGGGGCTAGAACCCAGGGACTGTGAGATCATGACCTGAGCTGAAGTCAGACATTTAACTGACTGAGCCACCCATGCGCCCCTAATTAATTAATTATTTTGAGAGAGAGAGAGAGAGAGAGAGAGACAGAGATCCAGTGCTTGAGAGAGAGAGTGGGGAGGAGGAGAGAAAGAATCCCAAGCATGCTGGGCACTGTCAACGCGGAGCCCAACTTGAGGCTCAAAGTCACAAACCATGAGATCACGACCAAAACTGAAATCAAGAGTGGGACGCTTAACCGACTGTGATATCCAGGCGCTCTGAGAAGTTGATTCACTTTAAAAAATCAATAATTTATCCATCGCATCTAGTAAATTCTTCTTTAGTTGAGGAGTTTAATTAAAGGGAAAGGGGGAGACCTATAAAAGTACATTTTGAAAACAGAACAAAAATAATTAAATATGAAATCTGAAAATAATCAATCAAGATAGCCAGCTGTAGCATTTTGCATTCCCATCAGTAATTGATGAGAGTTCCTATTGCTGTAGATTCTCACCAGCATTTGGTGTTGACAGTGTTCTCGATTGGTGTTTAGTGGTATTTTATTGCTCTTTTAATTTGCATTTTTTTTTTTTTTTAGTTTCAACTTATTCCAGAAAGGTGACCTTTTATTTATTTTTTTTTTAATTTTTTTCTTTTTTTTTTAAGGGATATTGTATTTCTTTTTATTCAACTTTTTTTTCAATATATGAAGTTTATTGTCAAATTGGTTTCCATACAACACCCAGTGCTCATCCCAAAAGGTGCCCTCCTCAATACCCATCACCCACCCTCCCCTCCCTCCCACCCCCCATCAACCCTCAGTTTGTTCTCAGTTTTTAAGAGTCTCTTATGCTTTGGCTCTCTCCCACTGTAACCTCTTTTTTTTCCTTCCCCTCCCCCATGGGGTTCTGTTAAGTTTCTCAGGATCCACATAAGAGTGAAAACATATGGTATCTGTCTTTGTCTGTATGGCTTATTTCACTTAGCCTAACATTCTCCAGTTCCATCCATGTTGCTACAAAGGACCATATTTCATTCTTTCTCATTGCCACATAGTACTCCATTGTGTATATAAACCACAATTTCTTTATCCATTCATCAGTTGATGGACATTTAGGCTCTTTCCATAATTTGACTATTGTTGAGAGTGCTGCTATAAGCATTGGGGTACAAGTGCCCCTATGCATCAGTACTCCTGTTTCCCTTGGGTAAATTTCTAGCAGTACTACTGCTGGGTCATAGAGTAGGTCTATTTTTAACTTTTTGAGGAACCTCCACACTGTTTTCCAGAGTGGCTGCACCAATTTGCATTCCCACCAACAGTGCAAGAGGGTTCCCGTTTCTCCACATCCTCTCCAGCATCTATAGTCTCCTGATTTGTTCATTTTGGCCACCCTGACTGGCGTGAGGTGATATCTGAGTGTTGTTTTGATTTGTATTTCCCTGATGAGGAGCGATGTTGAGCATCTTTTCATGTGCCTGTTGGCCATCCGGATGTCTTCTTTTTTTTTTTTTTTTAATTTTTTTTTTTTTATGTTTATTTATTTCTGAGACAGAGAGAGACAGAGCATTAGAGGGAGAGGGGCAGAGAGAGAGGGAGACCCAGAATTGGAAGCAGGCTCCAGGCTCCGAGCTGTCAGCACAGAGCCCGACGCGGGGCTCGAACTCACAAACTGTGAGATCATGACCTGAGCCAAAGTTGGTCACTCAACCGACTGAGCCACCCAGGCGCCCGTCTTCTTTAGAGAAGTGTCTATTCATGTTTTCTGCCCATTCCTTCACTGGGTTATTTGGTTTTTGGGTGTGGGGTTTGGTGAGCTCTTTATAGATTTTGGATACTAGCCCTTTGTCCGATATGTCATTTGCAAATATCTTTTCCCATTCCGTTGGTTGCCTTTTAGTTTTGTTGGTTGTTTCCTTTGCTGTGCAGAAGCTTTTTATCTTCATAAGGTCCCAGTAGTTCATTTTTGCTTTTAATTCCCTTGCCTTTGGGGATGTGTCAAGTAAGAGATTGCTATGGCTGAGGTCAGAGAGGTCTTTTCCTGCTTTCTCCTCTAGGGTTTTGATGGTTTCCTGTCTCACATTCAGGTCCTTTATCCATTTTGAGTTTATTTTTGTGAATGGTGTGAGAAAGAGGTCTAGTTTCAATCTTCTGTATGTTGCTGTTCAGTTCTCCCAGCACCATTTGTTAAAGACACTGTCTTTTTTACATTGGATGTCTTTTTTACATTTCCTGCTTTGTCAAAGATTAGTTGGCCATACGTTTGTGGATCTAGTTCTGGGGTTTCTATTCTATTCCATTGGTCTATGTGTCTGTTTTTGTTAATTTACATTTTCTTGATGACATATGATGTGGGTCATCTTTTCATATGCTTATTTGTATCTGTATATATATATATATATATATATATATATATTTGATGAATAGTCTATTAAGATTCGTGTCTCATTTTTAGTTGGATTTTTTTATCATTGAGTTTTAAGAGTTCTTTACATATTTTGGATTACAGTCCTTTATCAAATGTGTCTTTTCAAAATATTTTCTCCCAATCTGTGGCCTGTCTTCTCATTCTCTTGACGCTATCTTTGGCAGAGCAAAAGCTTTTGGTTTTAATAAAGTGCGGCTTATCAAATATTTCTTTCATGGAATGCATATTTGGTGTTTTATCTAAAAAGTCTTCACCATTCCTAAGGTTATCTAGGTTTTCTCCTGTGCGTATCTGTTTCTGGACTCTGTTCTGGTCCACTTATTTCTTTCTTTCTTTCTTTCTTTCTTTCTTTCTTTCTTTCTTTATTTCTTTCTTTCTTTTTTGTCTGTTTTGCCAGTATCACATTGTCTTGATTAAAATAGCTTTATAATAAGTCTTTAAGTTGAGGAGTGCCAGATCTCCAACTTTGCTCTTCTCCTTCAGTATTGTGTTAGCTAACACAATATTTTTGTTTTTCCTTATAAACTTTTGCTTTTCCTTTTAAACTTTGGAATTAATTTTTGGAATCCATGAAAAAACTTGCTGGGAATTTTTATTGAGATTTAATTGGATCTAGAGATCAAGTTGGCAAGAACAAGCATCCTGATATTAAGTCTTCCTATCCATGAACATGGAATCTCTCTCCAATATTTGGATCTTTTTTGATTTCTTTCATCAGTGTTTTGTGGTTTTCTTCATATATACCTTGTGGATATTTTGTTATTTATACCTAATGTCCCATTTTGGGAGTAGTAATGTAAATGGTAATTGTTTTTAATTTAAAATTCCATGTGTTCATTGCTGATATATAGGAATGCAATTGACTTTTGTCTATTAACTTTGTATCCTGAAAACTTGATATAATTACCTATCAGTTCCAGGAGGTTTTTTTGTTGTTGTTTGATTGTTGATTATTCTGTATTATTATTATTATTATTATTATTATTATTATTATTTGAATATTGATAATTTTGGGTTTTGTGCCTAGACAGTTGTATCAACTTCAAACAAAGACAGTTTTATTTCTTTCTTTCCAATATATATTCTTCTTACTTCCTTTTCTTATTGCAATAGCTATGACTTCAGGCATGATGTTGGAAAGGCATAATAAGAGGCAACATGCTTACCTTGTATCTGATCTTAATGGGAAAGCTCACCATTGAGTATAATTATTGTTTTTTTGTGGATATTCCATATAAAATTGAGGAAATTCCCCTCTATTCATAGTTAGCTTAATTTTTATCATGAATGGTTTTTGGATTTTATTAAATGCTTTTTCTGTATCTATTGATAAAATCCTGTGACTTTTCTTGTTTATAGCCCATTGAAGTGATAGACTATGTTAACTGATTCTATTTCCAGTTTTATAGATGTAATTGACATACATCACTATATAAATTTAAGGTATAAAGCACAGTGGTTTGACTTACATGTACTATTGAAATAATACATTAATTGATTTTTCAACTAGCCTTGCATACCTAGAATAAATCCCATTTGGTCATTGTGGATATTCTTTTAATACATTTTAGGTTTCAATTTGTTAGTATTTTATGGAAGATTTTTATAATTATGTTCATAAGAGATATTGGTCTATGGTTTTTCTTTTATAGTAATGTCTTTAACTAGTTTTTGTATTAGTGTAATTCTGGCCTTAAAGAATGAGTTAGAAAATGTTCCACTGCTTCTATTTTTTGGAAGAGATTATAGAGAATTGGTATAATCTCTTCCTTAAATATTTGGTAGCATTCGCCACAAAAATCATCTAGGCTTTGCTTTCTTTTTTGGAATATTATTAATTATTGATTAAATATTGTTAATAGATATACGTTTATTTGAATTATCTTTCACCTTTGTGTGTTTTATTTGTGTCTTTAAAGAAATTGGCATAATTCATCTAAGTTATTAAACTTTGAGTACGGACCTATTCATAAGATTCCTTTATTATTCTTTTTATGTTAATGGAATTAGTAGTAATGACCCTTTCATTTCTGATACTAGTAATTTGTGTCTTTTTTATTCTTGGTTAGCCTGGCTAGGAGTTTATTGATTTTACTGATCTTTTCAGAGAATCAGTGTATATTGTTAATTTTCTTTACTGATTTCTTCTTTACAATTTTAGTGATCTCTGCTATAATTTTTAATATTCCTCTTCTCTTTGCCTTAAGCTTATATTGCTCTTCTTTTTCTATTTTCTTAAGGTGAAGGCAAGGAGTGCTGAGTGTAGATTTTTCCCATTTTCTAATACATGGTTTCAGTGCTATAAATTCCCCTCTAAGCACTGTTTTTGCTGGATCCTACAAATTTAGCAATCTTTATTTACATTTAATTCAAAATATTTTAAGTTTTCTTGAGGCTTCTCCCTTGACCCATTGATTTCATTTTTTGAATAATTGTAAAGATACTATTATTTGGAGTTTATTAAATCCCAACTACAATAAATAAACTAAAAACTCAAAGTTCCATATTTTTCATAGTATAATAAATTTTTATTGATTCTGACTTTTATTACTATACAGAAAAATGCATCTATGTTTTATTATAAATAATTATGATGTAATGAATCTAAGTCCCTAAGGTAAATAATTTGATTTTTGTTTTTGAGTAAGCATCTAAGTAGCCAAGTATATTGTTGTTTAAGAGTGATTTACTTATGGACTATCCATGTAAGACAGTGCCCATCTCATTACAATGTTAGGGCTTGTCTCCTCTTCAATGCTATAACTATATAGCTATATCTATAAGACATGTATGTGTATGAATTGCAAAGGTGGTCAGAATTAAACAAATGCCTCATTTTACTTAATTTACTCAAATAAATTATACCTAAATCTTAAAAAAAAAAAAATATTCCTAGTACTTGTATCACTTAATTTAAATCTGTCTCTGTCTGGCTTTGCTGGCACACACAATAGCTGCAGCTTTCTTCTGCTCACTCTCTCTCCTGCCCTACAAAGTATTTGCAGCCCTACATTTTGAGTCCAAGGTTGTAGCTCCTTGCTCTTTCTGGTTTCAGGATCTTGTACTTCTTTTCCTGTTGTCCTTTCCTCCTTTTGCTTCACTTCAAATTACCTGGGTTTTGAACAATCTTCCTTATCTTGCTTTCAATAGTTGTCTCCTGGTTCTGCTCCATATATCTGACATTTCACTTCTTACTTCTCTTGATCTCAGTTATTTGGGTAAGGAAAAGATTCTTTAAAAAAAAATCATGGTAATTGAAGGGCATGGGAGAGAAGGTACCCCTCTTGACATTTGCTTAATTCTATCTTAAGTTTATAGTTGAAATAAAACATGCAATCTTCTTCATAGAGGCTAAGGCATCCTTTATAGAAAGAAACCTGGGAGAAAAGATGACATCCCAATTATTATGTAATGCTAACTTATAAGTATCTTCCATTACAATAAGTTATTTAACCTTTAAAGAGCTTTTAGAATTTCAACGATGAGAATCACTTCTAGAGTGAGAAGAAAAAATTTTGTTTTTTTCCAAAGCATGCTTACAAATAATTTCTCCTGCTGTCTAATGCTTTTCAAAATCATAGTGCAGTGAAGAATCCCTTCACTTCCTTTGTTGAAAAAGGAAGGAACTGAAGTCATTAATGGTTCTGATGAAATTAGGAAATTCATACTCTCCCAGCCCCAAAGAGAATATGTTAAGAGTTTTAACAGCTTAAAAGTCTCTTTCAGCTTCTCTCTGTGTCATTAAGAAAACAGATGAGAAATTCCCATATGGAAAGTATGGATTTTTCTTTCCCCTAATCACATAAAGTAGCTTCTTATCTCTCCTATTCTTTGTGCAGGAGTGAACTGGACTAAACCACAGGCTACTGTCTGTTTCAGTGCATTCTGGTCCATCTCTACTGCCAATTAATTGCCTGTGCTCAAATACAAAGGTAGTCAGCTCTTACGCTTCTAGAAATGTGTTGACCCCTTCTCTTAAGTACATATACAGAGACTTTTGCCAAAGTTTCTAGGCACTTTGTCAAAGATTCACTGTCTGTAATGAAGATGGGGGAGGTCCCAAGCACTAAGAGCAAAGCCCACAGCTGCTTGAAGAAACATTGCCAAGATAAGAGCAGCTTTGAAGGATAAACTGGGAGATTATATTAGCAAGCCTGGCTAAGGCTTCTGGAGGGCTGGGGGGAGGCTGCACTTCCATATAACATTGTATTACAAGTCTGAGAGTTTTACTCTTTTCTAATGAACTGTTTATGTTTCTGGGAACACCAAACAAAACTTTTCTTTCAAAAGAATAATATTAAAAGTGCTTAGGCTTTGGGGTAAACATATTTTAGGACCTAAGAAAATCAAGGACAATGATTTCCACAAATGTCTTATCTGTTAGTAATGAATGTTTAGATGGATTCAGTATAGTCACACCATTGCCTTTTCTACAAATATTTTCCAAAGAAATGGATAACCTTTAGGCCAGGAATCCACTCTGTGGTATATGATTTCAAATAAGATCTATTTTTTGTTTTCTGTCATAGTTAAGTTTCATTTCTTTGCAATGGTTTCTTTCCCTGATTTCTGTTGTCCTGGGTTAAAATGTTTCTTAAATTTTTAGTTTTCTTTGTGATGTATTTTCCCCATTGTCTTTGAGCACTGCTTATAAAAATTAAATTTCAGAAGCTGGTATGGACATTGGTAATATATGGAATTCATCTGTATTTATTCAATCATATTCACACATAGCTATTCATGCATATTCATAATATTTACTATCCAATAATATATGGAATTTAAATGACTATCTAAATCCTAAACTTTAGATTTTGTGGCTATATGATTTTCTTATTGCAGTCTTGCTTTCCAAATTATATTTTTTATTGAACTGACATTCAATTAATTCAGTTTCCTTCCTGAAGAATACATATTGGGAAATACACACAAATAAAGTAGCATAGAGCAATACCTACAAATAGTAGGTGGTAAATATATGCTGACTGAATTGGTGAATGAAGCAATGTTGCTGAATGAAGCCCTTAAAAAAATCAGAGTTAAAAAAAAGTTTAATCAGATATCACTAAGAACATATTTAATGTAGTCAATTGAGAATATATCATTTTTCATATTTTCATCATCATGGTATATTACTATTTATTTTTCCATTGTAATAATTAAGTGTATATGTATATCTATATAATTATTTAAACTTTTTAAGACATTATGTTATGAATGTTAAATGAATATTGAATTTACATAGGTAATATATAAGAAAATAGGGCTATATTTTTTAACAGTGTGTAGGGTATTATTAGTCTCTACCAAAGTAATTTTGAAGCTTCAGTTCTAACTCAGTTTTATTCAGCTCAAATGCTCTTTGATATTGAATCAAGACATAAAAAGGATGAGCGGCTACTCTTGTTCACAGTTTCAATACTTATATATTTTTTCTTACTAAAATACATTTGTCAGAAGTCTTTCTTTCTAGCTGTATATTTATAACAATTACTCCTGGCTATTTTGAGAATGATGCCATTTTAACACCTTTATTCCATGTAGCATAGTGTATCTTTATAGTGTCTGGAAAGACTTGACTGAAACACTCAGGATACGGGAAAGGCTAATTTGAGAATTGTTGGGAAAGGCTAATTTGGGAATTGTTACCAAAAAAAGAGGTTACAGATATTGGGCAGGAAAATATCATAAATGTCCACTTTTACTATTATTTATTCACCTGATGCTTCATGAATTACATAACCATTTCTCTACATTTGAATCTTTAAGTTGTTTTTGAGCATTTAGCTCCAATGGGCATTTTTTTCTAAAATTAATTAAAAAAATTTTTTTAATGTTTTTATTTTATTTTTGAGAGGGAGGTAGAGTGTGAGTGGGGGAGGGGCAGAGAGAGGGAGACACAAAATCCGAAGCAGGCTCCAGGCTCTCAGCTGTCAGCACAGACCCTGATGCGAGGCTCGAACCCACGAACCTTAAGATCATGACCTGAGCCAAAGTCGGTCACTTAACCAATGGAGCCACCCAGGCACCCCTAAAATTAATTTTTAAGAACAAAATTATTGGGTCCAAATATATTAGTATTTTTTAATAATCTATTTTTGTATGTTTTTCAAAATGGTTGTACTATGATGAACAGGGCTAACTGGGCTAACTGTATGTAACACTAAAGTAGAAATTTCCCTGGGAGGGGTGTTATAGAAAAAAAGTTAATCTTGTCTGAGGTTACACACCAACTGGAATTTAGAGTTTAATGCCCAGACCCAGAATACTGTGTTCCCCCAAAACTTTAAAACAATTTCAAAAACATGCCTTGTGCTTGGTTGGCAAATGTATCATTTATTTATTTATACTGTACCTTACTACAGAAAATATTTTGAGATAGCTAAATGCATGTATAACAATGACTCAGAACAGACTTGACAAAGCTGAGTGGAATATACACCAAGTTTCTTTCCAAGAGAAAGAGAGTGGAGGAAGCAAAAGCCACTTAAAAAGTCCTTTAATTCCAATTTCCATGTGGAGCTTGAAGCTCCTTAAAGCTGAGATATAGGCAGATTAGTCTCCTGGCATTAACTTTTATATCCCTTTTGGAAAGCAGTTTGGCAACTACACTGTGAGCTTTAAAAATGTGCCCACTCTAATTCACTAATGTCACTTTTAAGAAGCCTAAAAAAATAAATTGTAAAATGAAAATAATACATTTCATGCATTAAATGTTCACCACAGTATTGTTTGTAATAGTCAAACCTGGAAACAACCTAAATTTTCATTCAAAAAGGAAATACTAGATAAATAGAATTATATCTACTTGTTAGGCTAGCAATTTGGATATTAAAGTATGGTTATTAATCCTTACAAAAATCAATATAATGTTAAGTGAAGAGGCAGAATATAAAATACCATGTGTGACTATCATTATGTTAAAAGAGAAGAAGATCATGGTTTAAATAAAAAAATGAAGTAAAATAGACCAAACGTTCAGTTACTATACTAATATGAGGGGAACTGTGTATACATTTTATATTCATTTTTGTTTACTAAAACTTTATTATGGGCTTATATTACTTCCAAATAAATTACATCAGAAATAATTAAGCCTCTATATCTGAAAAATCTCATTTTTATATTCTGAAATAATATTAAGAAACAGGAAAAATTGCTGTCAAGAAGTTACCATCTGGTAAGTGTTTGCCATGTTCTATGAGCCACATCAACCCTCAGAGTATGTGAAGTTCTGCAATGGGAGGCCTTCTGAGATGAAAGAGAACAGGCTTATGAGGAGGAGAGATAATGGAAGCTTACAGGGTTTGAGAATTTGGGAAAAGCCAACAGCCTAAAGCTGAAAATCAAAATGGGGCACAACTTAAGCAATCTTGTATAAGGAGGCCTTAAGGAACCAAGAAGATTCCACATGTATGGAACCAGTGACTGTCAGAGGGGATGTGCATACCATAATCTGTGGTCGTTTATTCTAAAATTCCACTCCTGCAAAATATAAACAGTCATTGAAATCTGTCTCTACATTGAAATCTGTCTCTTCCTCTTATAGATGAGGAATAGGGGAGCACCTGGGTGATTTCAGTCAGTTAAGCATCTGACTTTGGCTCAGGTCGTGATCTGATGGTTCAGGTGTTCAAGCCCACATTGGGCTCTGATGTTAGTGCAGAGCCAGCTTCAAATCCTCTGCCTGCCCCCCCCCTCAAAAATAAGTAAACATTTAGATGAGGAATAGAAACAAATAGAAACATAGTAGGTGCTGGCCCTACCAACCTAGAATGAAATCACACAAGATTCTTCTTGAATGTGGCAAGAGAGTTCTCATTTTTTTTTAACCTTCTATTTTTCAAAACTTGTGTTTAGTGCTTTATCTATGCTAGCTTATTTAATTTTTTTAATGTTTATTAATTTGGGGGAGAGAGAGAGACAGAGAGAGAGAGACAGAGTTGGAGTGGGGGAGGGGCAGAGAGAGAGGGAGACAGAATCTGAAGCAGGCTCCAGGCTCTGAGCAGTCAGCACAGAGCCTGATATGGGGCTCAAACTCACAGACTGTGAGATCATGACCAGAGTTGAAGCTGGAGGCTTAACCGACTGAGCCACCCAGGGGCCCCTATGCTAGTTTATTTAATTCATGCAAAACTCTATGAGGTAGGTGATATCATTCTCATTTTACAGAGGAGGAAACTGGATCCCAGAGAAGTCACATGTTTTGCATAGGGGCACACACCTGGTGGTAGAATTAGGATTTGAACCCAGGTCTACAAAGGCCAAGTACTTCCTATTATTTTTAGTGGGTCTAAGAGTGAAATGACCCAGTAGCTTAAATCCAATGAATTGTTATCACACTTCCACCCCAGGGCATAGGGCAGAAAAGATGAACTTCTGTACTTCATTTTCTCTTGAAAGCAATTAAGTTATCTACATCCTGTTAACCTATAAGTGATAATATAAAAGACCATATTCACCTGACTACACTCAGGATAATTGGAATGTGTCTAGGTCCAGAGTCAGACCTACATTTAAGATAATATTAATAGTGCTAATGGCATCTGTAGAGAAAATCTTAGATGTTGCCTCCGGTCTTGCGAAATTCAGAGATACATTGATTCATGTTGACGAAAGTACATGTTTCCAGAGCTCATGTGTCCAAATTCAGTCCAAACCAACCCAAACCAAACAGAGTAAACCAAACCAGAACAAAATGACTCTTACAAACAGCTGATGACCTTGCGTAATTATGATTTTTTGCATGTAGAGTTTATGGTCAAGCAATGAAACAATTACTGACTATTTACATATAGTTGTATTGATGCAGAAGGAAAATATTACATACCAGATACATGTGCTTGTGAATATGTAAGTTCCATATATTCAATTTGTTACTTTGCACTGTGTCTTTATTATAGATTTTGAAGTCGAGTGATCACCTTTTCCTAAAATTATACCTATTTCATAATCAATTTCTGCTTCACTCCAAAAGACTTATTTCAACCTCACAATATTTATTGCCCTTGGCTCTTACATTTTTCTAATTGAAAGTCATGCCTTATTGAAGTCATGCATTTTTAAAATGCTAACTTAGTAAACCCTTGTTATAGGTAGATCCACTGAATATTTTCACTGTTAAAAATAGCAAATCTTTAACCAGATGCCTGGTGTTTGGTAAAAGATTCAGTTTATGTGCTTCGTAGAAAGAGGCCAGCTCATCTTGAAGTAGGAAATTTGAATTGACCTAAGAGTTGGTCAGCTCTCTGAAAGCAACAAAATCTAATAAGATCTTGATTAGAGCAATTTAGGTCACTCTTTTATTGCTGAAAGGCAATCACCTTTAGTAGACTTACTATATAGTAAGACAGCTGAGAAAGCCTCTCTTTCTGCCTTAAGACCACAACAGCTGACTTCCTTCAAATGTCATCATCACACCTGAAACTACTTTAGAGCCATTTTTAGTTTTAATTGAAATGTGTGACAGGAAAGAATTTAGAAGAGGGGAAAAAAGCAAGTTATTATTAAGCTTCTCAGTTGAAATCTTAAGGTTCTACTGCACACTGAGGATCATTATAACCTCCCCTAATTTTTTGTCATTCTCCTTCCCTGTGCGGGTTCCACTGCTCACTCTCAAAGCCCCTCTCTTTTTGAGCATGGTAAATATACCCTTAGGTGTTCCTGCCTAGCCCCTGTTTAAATGGCCGTTGCTTTTCCCAAGTCCTCAGAGCTGGATTTATTGATTCTTTTTTTTTAATGTATTTATTTTAATGTTTATTTTTGAGAGAGCGTGGGGGAAGGGCAGAGAGAGAGGAAGACAGAGAATCTGAAGCAGGCTCCACACTGTCAGAGCAGAGCCCAAAGTGGGATGCGAACTGACAAACCGTGAGATCATGACCTGAGCCTAAGTCAGTCCTCAACCAACTGAGCCACCCAGGTACCCCTGAATTCATTGATTCTTTATTTTTTAAATTTTTTATTGTTTATTTATTTTTGAGAGACAGAAACAGAGCACAAGTGGGGCAGGAGCAGAGAGAGAGGGAGACACAGAATCCGAAGCAGGCTCCAGGCTCTAGGCTGTCAGCACAAAGCCTGATGCAGGGCTCGAACTCACGAACCGCAAGACCATGACCCTAGCCGAAGTCGGCGCTCAACTGACTGAGCCACCCAGGCACCCCTGGATTCGTTGATTCTTAATCCCATTTCCTAAGTCTACTCTGACTCAACAGAAAATATCCCTGTATCACTTAACACTCTACTTTTGCCAGTCTTTGGGATTAAAAAAATAAGTTACCAAGAAGCCAATTTGAAAAGCATCTATGTTGTATGTGTCAAAATATATGACATTCTGAAAAAGGCAAAACTATGGAAACAGTGAAAAGAAGATCAGTGGTCACCAGGGGTGCAGAAGGGGAGGGGTGAATAAGCAGAGCACAGATTTTTAGGGCAGTGAGTATAACCTGTGTGATACCAAGATGATGGATATATGTGATTACACACTTGTCCAGACTTATAGAATGTACAATACCAAGCATGAACCATAATGTAAACTATGGACCTTGGGTAATTATGATATGTCAGTGTAGATTCATCAGTTGTAAAAGACATAACACTCTGGTAGATACTGATAAGAATGAGGCTATGTATATGTGGAGACAGGGATATATGGGAAATCTCTGTATCTAAAATTGTTCTAAACAATAAAATCTTTTTTTTTTTTTTTTTTTGAGAGAGGGAGAGAGACAGAGAGTGCACACTTGTATGGGAAAGGAGGAGAGAGAGGGAGAGAGAATCTTAGGCAGGCTTTGTGCCTAAGATTGTGCCTAAGGCAGTGTGGAGCCTGATGTGGGGCTTGATCTCACAACAAAGAGATCATGACCTGAGCTAAAATCAAGAGTCAGACATTTTTTTTTTTAATTTTTTTTTCAACATTTATTCATTTTTGGGACAGAGAGAGACAGAGCATGAATGGGGGAGGGGCAGAGAGAGAGGGAGACACAGAATCAGAAACAGGCTCCAGGCTCTGAGCCATCAGCCCAGAGCCTGATGCGGGGCTCGAACTCACGGACCGCGAGATCGTGACCTGGCTGAAGTCGGACGCCTAACCGACTGCGCCACCTAGGCGCCCCAAGAGTCAGACATTTGACTGAGCCACCCAGGCAACCCAACAATAAAATTTTTATTTATTTATTTATTTATTTATTTATTTATTTATTTATTTATTTAATAGCATTTATTTATTTTTTGAGAGGCGGAGAGAGACAGTATGAGCGTGGAAAGGGCAGAGAGAGAGGGAGACACAGAATCTGAAGCAGGCTCCAGGCTTTCAGCTGTCAGCACAGAGCCTGACACAGGGCCCGAACTCACGAACAGTGAACTCATGACCTGAGCTGAAGTCAGACACTTAACCGACTGAGCCACCCAGGTGCCCCAATGAAATCTTAATAAAAGCCAAAAAAAATTTTTTAAGGGTCACCCTTTCAGAACCTAAATGTAAGGATTCAGGCAGAATTTTTGACCTCCTCTGCTTCTACCTGTATTATCCACATTGCTTTGAGTCATGGTTCCTATTTCTTACTCTTCCATTGGTTTTGTCTATAGGAGTAGGCTTCTCTCTTACAATCACTATGCTTGATGTAGCCCAGAGACTTGCTGAAGCCCTGACCTTTGGGATTTATATGCCATCATATCAACTACAAACCATTTATAGCAGAAGCCTTCTTGTCTTCACCATTTCTCCAGTGGTATTGGGAGCAAGATGGAGTCCTAAACACTTCTGATTGTTTACTCCTTAAACCGTAGATTCAATGCTTTCACTGTAAGTTAGTTTATGGGCTGTTTTGCTATTCCAGTTATGCAACCACTTTTGATTCCTGAAATGGATTATAGCCTCCTACATTAGATTTCCATCAAAAAAAATGTTCGTACAAGGCCCCTTGTGCGTGGACTAGACTTACTGCATATTCAATGTTCAATCAACTAGTCTCTGTCTGGAAGTCAGCACGTTCCTCACTCAAAAACGAGGAGGGGCTGGAGAGTTCCTGGGTTAGAAGGCTCTGTGGAAGCAAATACATATCTAATTAAGGTAGGTTTCTAAACATAAAACAGACCTTAGGATGGGTCTGGACTGTGTATTATTTTGCCTGTGAATTGTTTTCACCCTTGATTCTGTCTAGATCTCAGAGTTCAGTCATTCCCAAAAGACATCCAGATTTTATTTATTTTATAACGGATTGCATTCAAGAATAAAGGAAATTAACAGACTTGCCTAATGTGGGTGTAGTTAAGGAAACTGTGGATGCGTGGGAGGCAATAAAATACAAATGACTACTTATTTACTCATTCATAGATTTATTCATTCAAGAAGTGTTTATTGAGTGCCTTCTTTGAACCAGGGAAAGTACAATTTGCCCTGGATACACAGTTAATAAAAAAGACATGGCCCATCTCTTCATGGAATTTCCAGTTTGCTGAGAGAAGCAGATAATAAATGAGAAAACTAACATTGGAGGAGGTCTTTGTGAGGATGTGACTGCAGGTTAACCCGCAAGCTGGACCCGGGGAATTGGAGGCTCCTGACCCTCTCCCCTGTCCTTGGAATGTATGTTCTGCCCACCATTCCCCCAGTGGAAGACGTTTTCAGGGATCCAGAGAGCAATGTGTTGATGAGACCATCTGGGTGGTGTACATGACTAAACCTACTTAAGTCCTCTATATAAACTTCCAAGGTTATGGCAGGTCGGTGCAGAGATCTAATGGTCTTGTGAATGCCCAATACAAGCCTCATATGTAAATTCCCTTGTTTACTAAAAGTGCCACCTACCCAGTCTGGAGTGGTCTGCCTCTTCTGTGTCTCATTGCCCTTCATACATAGGGGCCAGTTTCAGATTTCACCAGGGAAGATCCTGAGGTTTCGAAAGAACACGTAGCAAGTAAATATGCTAAGTCTGCATTTTTTATGACTAACATAAGAGATTATTTTTAAAATTGACTTTATTGGGGTATAATTAATATTCAATAAAATGCATCCACTTTAATTCTATGGTTTGATGAGTTTTGATAATGGCCAGTCTAATCAAAGTATATTTTCATAATTCCAGAAAGTTCCCTTGAACTCTCTGTAGTCAGTACTTTGTTCCTCAATCCCAAGCACTGCAAACAACCACTTACTTGCTTTCTATTAGTTCACATTAGTTTTGCCTGTTTTAGAATTTTATGTGAATGAAAACTTCTATTCATTGTTTCTGGCTTCTTTTACTCAGCATGATATTTTTGAGATTTATCCATGTATTTGCATAGATCAGTAATTTGTTCCTTTGTGTTGCTGAATAATAAACTATTTTAGGTGTATACTATAATTTATTTATCTAATTGCCTGTTAATTAGTATTTCAATTATTTTCAATTTCCAAAGCTGCTATGACTGTTTTTATACAAACCTTTGTGTGGGTCTATGTTTTCTTTTCTCTTAATATACAAGAGTGAAATTGCTGAACCATATGATAGGAGTATGCTTCACAACTGACAAACTATTTTCCAAAGTGGCTATACCATTCTGCACGCCCACCAGCAATATGTGAGAGTTGGCTCAGTTGTTCCACATCCTTATTGGCACTTGGTAATGCCTTCTTTTTAATGTTAGCCATTCTAGTAAGTGTGGAGTATCCTATTAGGTTTTGATTTGAATTTTTCTGATGACAAATGATATGAAGAACATTTCTTGTGCTAGTTGGCCATTTATATCTTTTATGGGGAGAATATTTAAAATTTTTGACCACTTTTAATTAGTTGTTTGCTTCTTTATTATTGATTTGTGAGAAGTTCTTTTTTTAATTCTTATTTATTTTGAGAGAGTAAGAGAGCATGTGTGTACAAGCAGGGGAGGGGCAGAGAGAGAAGGAGAGAGAGAATCTTAAGCAGGCTCTGCACTTTCAGTGAAGAGCCTGACTTGGGGCTCGATCTCTCAAACCATGAGATCATGACCTGACCCAAAACCAAGAGTCAGAGACTTAACTGACTGAGCCACCCAGGTGCCCCTGAATTGTAAGAAGTTCTTTAAACAATTTGGATATAAGTCATTTGTTATACACATATATTGCAAGTATCCCCCCTGCCCTGAGTTGTTAGTGTATTTTTACTTATGTTAATTCTTTCATGAGAAAGACTATGAAAAATTATATGCCAACAAACTGGGCAGTCTGGAAGAAATGGATTAATTCCTAGAGACTCACGCATTACCAAAACTGAAACAGGAAGAAATAGAAAATTTGAACAGGCCCATAACCAGCAGAGAAATTGAATCAGTTATTAGGGGCGCCTGGGTGGCGCAGTCGGTTGAGCGTCCGACTTCAGCCAGGTCACGATCTTGCGGTCCGTGAGTTCGAGCCCCGCGTCGGGCTCTGGGCTGATGGCTCAGAGCCTGGAGCCTGTTTCTGATTCTGTGTCTCCCTCTCTCTCTGCCCCTCCCCCGTTCATGCTCTGTCTCTCTCTGTACCAAAAATAAATAAAAACGTTGAAAAAAAAAAATTTTTAAAAATCTCCCAACAAATAAGAGTCCTGGGCCAGATGGCTTCCCAGGGGAATTCTACCAGACATATAAAGAAGAGTTAATACCTATTCTTAACCAACTGTTCTAAAAAACATCCCATATTTTAAATGATGAGCAGCTATTCTAGGAGTAGGAGTATCTATTGTCTCTGCTGTTCTTTTTGTAGTTTGCTTGTGCTTGTGTTAGTAGCAACACTCTCAATTTGTAATTTATTTGCTGGAATCTTTTTAAGCCAATTGTCCATTTTGTAAAGTTAGGTTAACTAAATCTAAGTAATTTAATCTGCAAATCTGGTAAACCTATTTAAACTACAAAAGCTGGAAGTGAGCAAGTGAATGAAGGACTGTGTTGCAGAATTCCCTCCCATCCTTTCATAGGATCCCCTGCTTATGAACTTGACATCAGGTTACCTGACAAACATAGCAAGTGATGATATGATTTCAAGTGTATATTACAAATTAGTTAACCCTAACTTCTTAATTGTTTCAACTAAAAGTAAGTGTAAGTATAAATTGTTATTTTTTCCCTATACATCAGTGGATCACCCTGGCAGCCTTTAATGTAAGCATCTCCCTCTTTTTGGGAGACCAATGGTTTAGGTGGTATTGCTACCAAGTACACACCAGTGCATTTGATTTCTCTGTCAGCTAGCATTTTCACACAAGAATTAAATAAAAAATAAAAATAAAAATAAAATGAAACAACATCCTCTGTTCCATAGCAACCTGTCCTAGCAAACTGAATCATAATATATGCTATTGGTCATAAAATAAGAATGAATTTGTGCTATGAAACTTGAAATCAGCCACAAGAAAAAATTTCGAAAGGTAACAAATACTTGGAGACTAAAGAACACCCTACTAAAGAATGAGGGCTAAGCAAGAAGTTAAAGAGGAAATTTAAAAGTTCATGGAAGCCAATGAAAATGATTAACACCACAACCCAAAACCTCTGGGATGCAGGAAAGGCAGTCATAAGAGTTTTGAAAGTATATAGCAATCCAGGCCTTCCTAAAGAAGGAAGAAAGGTCTCAGATATACAACCTAACCTTACACCTTAAAGAGCTGGAAAAATAACAGCAAATAAAACCCAAAACCAGTAGAATACAGGAAATAATAAAGATTAGAGCAGAAATTAATGCTATTGAAACCAAAAAAACAGAATAGATCAATGAAACCAGAAGCCAGTTCTTTGAAAGAATTAACAAAATTGATAAACTACTAGCCAGTTTGATCAATAAGAAAAAGGAAAGGACCCAAATAAATAAAATCAAGTATGAAAGAGGAGAGATCACAACCAACACAGCAGAAATAAAAACAATAGTAGAATATTATGAGCGATTATACACCAATAAAATGGGCAATCTGGAAGAAATGGACAAATTCCTAGAAACCCATAAACTACCAAAACTGAAACAGGAAGAAATAGAAAATTTGAGCAGACCCATAACCAGTAAAGAAATAGAATTAGTAATCAAAAATCTGCCAAAAAACAAGAGTCCAGGGCCAGATGGTTTTCCAGGGGAATTCTACCAAACATTTAAGGAAGAGTTAACACCTATTCTCTTGAAGCTGTTCCAAAAAATAGAAATGGAAGGAAAACTTCCAAACTCTATGAAGCCAGCATTACCTTGATTCCAAAACCAGAGACCCCACTAAAAAGGAGAAATATAGACCAGTTTCCTTGATGAACATGGATGCAAAAGTCCTCAGCAAGGTATTAGCCAACCGGTTCCAACAATACATTAAAAAAATTATTCACCACAACCAAGTGGGATTTTTACCTGGGATGCAGGGCTGGTTGATATCTGCAAAACAATCAATGTGATTCATCATATCAATAAAAGAAAGGACAAGAACCACATGATCCTCTCAATAAATGCAGAGAAAGCATTTGATGAGATACAGCAATGTTTCTTGATAACCCTCAAGAAAGTAGGGATAGAAGAATCATACCTCGAGATCGTAAAAGCCATATACAAATGACCCAATGCTAATATCATCCTCAATGGGGAAAAACTGAGAGCTTTCCCCCTAAGGTCAGGAACAAGACAGGGATGTTCACTTTCACCACTGTTATTTAACATAGTGTTAGAAGTCTTAGCCTCTGCAATCAGATAACACAAAGAAATAAAAGGCATCCATTGGTCAGGAGGTGGTCAAACGTCTCACTCTTTACAGATGACATGATACTCTATATGGAAAACCCAAAAGATTCCACCAAAAAAACTGCTAGAACTGATTCATGAATTCAGCAAAGCTGCAGGATATAAAATCAATACACAGAAATTGGTTGCATTCCTATACACCAATAATGAAGCAACAGAAAGAGAAATCAAGGAATCAATCCCATTTACAATTGCACCGAAAACCATAAAATACTTAGGAATAAATCTGACCAAAGAGGTGAAAAATCTATACACTAAAAACTATAGAAAGCTTATGAAAGAAATTGAAGAAGACACCAAAAAATGGAAAAATATTCCATGCACCTAGATAGGAAGAACAAATATTGTTAAAATGTCAATAACTACCCAAAGCAATCTACATATTCAATGAAATCCCTATCAAAATAATACCAGCATTCTTCACAGGGCTAGAACAAATAATCCTAAAATTGTATGGAACCAGAAAAGACCCCGAACAGCCACAGCAATCTTGAAAAAGAAAACCAAAGCTGGAGGCATCACAATCCCGGACTTCAAGCTATACTACAAAGCTGTGATCAAGACAGTATGGTACTGGCACAAGAACAGACACTCAGATCAATGGAACAGAATAGAGAACACAGAAATGGATCCACAAACGTATGGCCAACTAATCTTTGACAAAGCAGGAAAGAATATCCAATGGAATAAAGACAGTCCCTTCAGCAAGTGGTGCTGGGAAAACTGGACAGTGACTTGCAGAAGAATGAACCTGGACCACTTTCTTACACCATATACAAAAATAAACTCAAAATGGATGAAAGACCTAAATGTAAGACAGGAAGCCATCAAAATCCTCAAGAAGAAAGCAGGCAAAAACCTCCTTGATCTTGGCTGCAGCAACTTCTTACTCAACACATCTCTGGAGGCAAGGGAAACAAAAGCAAAGATGACCTATTGGGACCTCATCAAAATAAAAAGCTTCTGGACAGCGAAGGAAACAATCAGCAAAACTAAACGGCAACCAACAGAATGGGAGAAGATATTTGCAAACGACATATCAGATAAAGGGTTAGTATCCAAAATCTATAAAGAACTTCTCAAACTCAACGCCCAAAAAACAAATAATCCAGTGAAGAAATGGGCCAAAGACATGAATAGACAGTTCTCCAAAGAAGACATCCAGATGGCCAACCAACACATGAAAAAATGCTCAGCATCACTCATCATCAGGGAAATACAAATCAAAACCACAATGAGATACCACCTCACACCTGTCAGAATGGCTAACATTAACAACTCAGGCAACAGCAGATGTTGGCAAGGATGCAGAGAAAGAAGATCTTTCTTGCATTGCTGGTGGGAATGCAAACTGGTGCAGCCACTCTGGAAAACAGTGTGGAGGTTCCTCAGAAAATTAAAAATAGAACTACCCTGTGACCCAGCAATTACGATACTAGGTATTTATCTGAAGGATACAGGTATGCTGTTTTGAAGGGGCACACGCACCCCAAAGTCTATAGCAGCACTATCAACAATAGCTAAAGTATGGAAAGAGTCCAAATGTCCATTGATGGATGAACGGATAAAGAAGATGTGGTATCTATATCTATATCTATATCTATATCTATCTTTCTCTCTCTCTATGTATATATATATATATATATATATATATATATATGATGTAATATATGATGTAGTATTACTCAGCAATCAAAAGGAATGAAGTCTTGCCATTTGCAACTACATGGATGGAACTAGAGGGTGTTATGCTAAGCAAAATTAGTCAGAGAAAGACAAAAATCATATGACTTCACTCATATGAGAACTTTAAGACACATAACAGATGAACATAAGGGAAGGGAAGCAAAATAATATAAAAACAGGGAGGGGGACAAAACATAAGAGACTCTTAAATATGGAGAACAAACAGAGGGTTACTGGAGGGGGGGTGGGATGGGGGATGGGCTAAATGGGTAAGGGGCATTAAAGAATCTACTCCTGAAATCATTGTTGCGCTATATGCTAACTAATTTGGATGTAAATTAAAAAAAATAAAAAGAATGAATTTGGATGCTCTTTGCAATCTTATAAGTTTGGGAATAACAAAGTAAAACGTGTTACTGAGGTCACACAAAAGTTGAGTGCCTTGTGACTCCACAAAATATTTTACTGGGAAACTTTGATAAAGCACAAACTTGTTTAAATGTGTCCAATAGTATTGTAAGTATTTCTGAGTTGTGTGTGTGTCTGTCTGTCTGTCTGTATGCATGTATGTATGTATGTATGTTTGTATGTTTGTATGTATGTATATATATCCTCCTGTCCCATTCCACCTTTGTGTTGTTGTATACATTTTTTTTGTGGTAAAAAATTCAAAGCGATTTATGGTATGGTTCCTGGTTTCATTGTCCTTCCCATCTTCATGGGAAGCTGAGAGGTTTGTGAGTGAGGTAACTATAGAATGACAGTAGAGAGAATATAGTTAGTGTCCAAACGGTTTCTCATTCTTACATAAAAACTAAACACAAAATCCTCCTAAGTATGCCTAGGGAGGAGTTTAGGATGAAAATACCATGGTTAGAAGCACATGGGCCCTTGTTAACTAACTTCTATTTAGGATATCTCTGCTCTTATATTGGAGGATTGTGTTTTGTTCTGATGCAGAAGGATATTCCATGCATGTGACAATACAGAACATGAGTATTATGTGAGGTCAGGGAAAGAAGAGATGATTATGGATCAAAATGAACCATGGAAATAGAGGAGAGATGCTAAACAATGCTAATTCACCTCATGCCCTACCTTTCTTATTTGAACTGGATCTTTTTTGATGTTGAGCAATCTTCTGATTAATTTGTTGTTGATTTTCTATAATAGGGATTGGCAAGCTATGGCCCAAAGACCAAATGCAGCATGCCCCATGTTCTTGTAGGTCCTGGAGCTAAGAAAAATACTAATTCATGTTTGTGAAAGTAATTTGAGGTTGAAATTTCAATTTCTTTTTTTTTTTTTTTTAATTTTATTTATTTTTGGGACAGAGAGAGACAGAGCATGAACGGGGGAGGGGCAGAGAGAGAGGGAGACACAGAATCGGAAACAGGCTCCAGGCTCTGAGCCATCAACCCAGAGCCTGACGCGGGGCTCGAACTCACAGACCGCGAGATCGTGACCTGGCTGAAGTCGGACGCTTAACCGACTGCGCCACCCAGGCGCCCCGAAATTTCAATTTCTATAAATAAAGTTTTACTGGAACACAGCCATACTCATTTGTCTACATGCTGTCTGTGGATACTTTCACACCACAACTGCAGAAGTGAGTAGTTGTAACAGAGACTCTGTGGTACACCAAACCTAAAACATTTATTATCTGGGCTTCTGCATACAAAGTTAGCTATTTATATTTTCAATAGTTGCCTGACCTTTCTTTCTGGCTTAAACAAATGTTATTTTCTTAGAAGAGACGGGAGGAGAACTCATATTTATGGGATATTTATTTGCTAAGGTATTTCACCTAGTCTTAATAACAACATGATTAGGTAGACATTAACCCTGCATTTCATAGATGAAGGGACTAATCTATGAACTAATTCAGAGATTTTAAGCAATTTAAAAGATTTTGTGTGGGTAGTTGATTTTGGACCCAGGCCTCAAATGCAGGGTTTATTATGTTACTATGTTATTATTCCCCTTTGTGCAAGAAGGTAGAATTGTTATGCCAGTTCAAAAACAAAGAGGAAAAAAATTGCAGGATTGTTGGGAGTCAGCCATTTAGCGAGTACCTGGTCACCAATATTGGAACGTGGTATACCACCAAATGTTTCAGAAAGACGGACTCTGACCCTATGGCAGGAAGGTAGCCTTGGGCAATTTTCATTAGTAAATGGATACTTTCCCTATGGACTCTTTGTCCTAAGGATGAAAACTCTTACCAATAAGACCAAAGTAATTTATAAGAAAGTATCTTTCTATACTAAATGAGTAAATCTTTACTGTGTGAAAGAATATGGACCTTAAGCTGTATTCAACAAATCTTTCTGATTTTCCAATAGGTGATTAAAGTACCTCAATGTAAGAGTCACTCTCTGTTGTCTTTTTTAATACCTGCAAGTAGTATAGTAGCAGCTGCAGCAGTGGGAATCTGTTGGAACAAATTATATTTCCCAATGATTGATCTCCAAAGGCATGTTTCCTAGTCTTTGAAAATTCACTGAAAATTGTATAGTGCTCTAAATGTGTTTTGTTAAAACACAAAGAATGAGGATTATATCTTCATGTGGCGGCTGAACCAAACTGCACTATAGCTTAAGCATTCATTTTAACTATCTCTCTCTGATTGATCCAAATCATCACAGCCAAATAGATATTCAGACAAATGAACTAATACTTTAGTTTCTAAAAATAAATGTTGGCCATATTGTAACCTATTCAGTTTTTGCAAGTTGATATGCTCCAAGTTTCATTTGGAAGAATTAAAATGTCTTTCTGTATTGCTGTCAATAGAATCCTTATCCCCACTATTATTTTTTTAAAATTGTTTTTAGGTCAACTTTGTTACTATATTATTTTTCCTCCCCAGAAAAAAAAGTGCACAGCTTATTATCTTGTCTGTATCTGCTTATTCCTGTTCTGCTCTTATGCCTCCATACGTAAAACCCAAGTGCTCCATCACCCCTATACCTTAGGAAGCTAACTATGATGGAAACAGCTACACTGATAAAAGGGCTGGGGTACATCTGGAATCCAGGACAAAGGCCACGAATCCAGAGACAGTAAGAGGAGGTTGCTCAAGGTCAGGTGGTAACAGATGGCAGAGTGGACACTGAAGATGGAATTTCGAAGGAAGCTGTAATAAAGATAGGTGTTCTCTTTCATTTACTAATATCTAAAGAAGCCAAACCGAAAGAACAAATAAAACAATAAAAAGCCAACACTAAGGAAATATTTTAATAATTGTTCTCTCAACATGGTAAAATTTCCTCTGTCCATTAAAATGGTAATTATAAGTCCATGTTCAATAGACCAGCAGACTGAATTGGAAAACGTGTATGAGATGGTGTAGGTGAAAAGAGTAGAGTTTAAAATAGAGTTACCAGATTACGAGAATGCTGTTACCTGGGCAATTTAGCCTGAGAGACTCACAGAAAGAGAGAAAGAGAGAAGCAGGGGTTTGGAGAGGATTGATAGACAGACAGACAGGAAAGGTTGAAAACCAGGTCTCAAAAGACAGGAGAAAGGACAGCTCCAGTAAAGTGGAAATCAGAAACTAATATCAAAACACTCACAGTACTGGGAACAGAACAAACAAACACTTTCAACAAAAAAAGCTATGAATGAATAAATATTTTTTACTTTTATGAAGGTTGGGAGGTATGCCTACAGAATTTCATTATGCTGTAACCAGTCTTTTTTTTTTTGTTTGTTTGTTTTTTCTCATCATCATTTTACTAGTTGGGAAGATAGATGAATAAAATATTTTAAATTACTTAAAAAGTGTTATCTCAGATACAAACACTATCCTTCACATCTTACCTTAGTAGATATGGAATTTGAGAGATGATATTTGAGTCATTTCAGATTCTGTGATTGCAGTTTTTCAATGAAAAAATTGCACCATTAGAAATGGAAAATCGCAGCTATTTAAAAAAGTGAAAAACACGGATTCCAAAGAATAAGACATTTGCTTCTCTGATTTTTTTAAATGTAGAAAGTTGCCATCAGCCCTGTTAAAATTTACAAAGCTTAAATTTTGTTTTTGTACTTTACCATGCTTTTGTAATTAACTATGCAATGTGACAATTGAAAATAAAAATACCTATATTTAAGGAATAGAATGTTTTAGGGGTATTACCACTCTTTGAATACAAATTAGAGTGTGGTTTCTCATCATAAAATATCATCTGCATTGCAGGTAAATCAAAGTATTGATTATTATTAGGATAAACTGTAGAAATAAGAGTTTTATTGATTTTTAAAAGATATCATATTAATGCATCTTTTTACATGTAGCTGTGCAGGAGAATTTTTCAATACTGTTATTATTAGTCATATTGATAGTGCCTGTGGATGTCAAAGATTTGCAGATATTTCATAAGTAGACACCATAGTGTGAGAAAATGGCAGACCTCTTGGGAAGACTTACGCAGTTTCTACCTCTCCCCAATTTCATCTTTCAGGAGGATCATTGACACTTAGGCAAATTTGTGTGTTTATCTAGTGTATACCTAGTAATATGTGTATACCTAGTAATAGGCATATCTAGTAGGGAACGTTGTGTAGTGGGCTTGGGTAGTGAGAGAAAAACATCTATTTTAGCTTAGACTCATTTATAGTGGACAGCTTTAAGAGAAAGACAGAATGGAGTTGCCCAATCATTTTGTTAGCTCTGACACAAACTTTTTAAAACTCTTCATATTGTCTCTTGCCTTTCCCAGTATTTGTCTTAAGATAAGAACATGTATCACAAAATGACACGTATACTTATTACTGTGTTGTTTTAGGGTTACATGCTAGTCTCACATTATAGACTTTTATGATTTAATAGCATTGTTTACGATTTAGTAAAGAAGCATTTTAGGAAAATATACCTCCAAATAACAATGTTCTTATAAAGTCATTTTTGATACAATACTTACCAGATTATGTTAGATTTACATTTTTTTCTTCACCTGGATAAGCTCGATAGCAGTGGTAGTCAAATCTTCAATTGCTTTTGTCTTTGCTTTTGTTTCTGATTTTAATTTTTTTAAATTACATTTACATACTGCTTAAAAAGTCAGATAGGTCTACAAGGAGTAACCTGCTCTCTTTTTAGGTTCCTCTGCTTCCCACCATGCCTGTTTTTATGTACCCCTAAATCTATAAATAACATTCGTAAATTAACACTTGTAGGTTTTTCAGTTGTAGGCAATTCCTGATATGAAGGATGAGAAGTAGGTCTCTTTTATCCTCATTCCACTTCCAACTGCCCCCTGCCCCACAACACACACATCCTATGTCTCTTCCTATCCCCTCAATATAGCTAATTAGGGTAAGGCAAGTCTGTGGTGCCTACATTGTTATTACCATGTAAACACCTTCACAGATAAGCTATATTGTACATTATATTACATTTCTTTCTGGTACAACTTCTATTTTCCATGGATTTAGTTATTGTCACATTTCTAATTATTTACTTTCCCTTGTGTCTCTTGCCATATGACCTCCAAGAATCATTCAAACTGACCAACAGAGCAGGTATTTTGTTAATATTTTCTTCTTAGACACATCTATTGTAGAGGTTTCTGTTCTCTTGCTCAAATCAGAGTGGTGGCTCTCCCCATCTGCTACAAAACTGCCATCCTGGGATATTTTCCTATCACATTGGATATTCAAATGGCCTTTTTCCTTATTCTGTTCCCTGTTTCCTTGGTCCCACATCTTCTTTTTATTCGTTTACTTTCTGGGTTTATATCTGGATATAAAACAATCAAATCAGCCAAAAGAAAACTGATCCAAGTTTGAGATATTTTAAATGTTTAATAATAATCTGTCTTTGAAATCAGTCTTTAAAATGATTACTAGATTTACCATACATTAATTTGGTTAATGTGAGTGACCCATACACTGCAGATTCTGTTTCTCATGCTCTGATTGCTGGTTCTAGGTTAATGGCAGAAATTTTCCTTTTTTTTCATCTTTATTTTGCAGTTCATCTTTTAAATTTCCTAGCCCCTTTTCAGTGATTCTTACAACCACTCCTGCAGTTCTAAGGTTCCCAGAGTTATTTTCCTGGTCTCTTTCTCTCTCTCTCTCTCTCTCTCTCTCTCTCTCTCTCTCTCTCTCTCTTTGAGAGAGAAGGCTAATGTATACATGGGTGCACGAGTGGGGGAGGGGCAGAGAGAGAGGAAAAGAGAGAATCCCAAGCAGGCTCCTCACTGTCAGCACAGAATCAAACTCTGGGCCAGGGGCGAACCCATGAACTGCAAGATCATGACCTGAGCTGAAATCAAGAGTTGGACGCTTAACTGACTGAGCCACCCAAGCGCCCCTCCTTGTCTCTTAAATTCCCTGTAGGAGTATAAAAATAAACCCACCCTAAACATAAAGCCCAAGATTCTTAACAATTACATGATATTTATTTTTTTATTTTCTTTATATCTTCAAGTAGCTTCCAAATTTGGGCTCTTCTTTCTTTATGACATCTACAGAGACTTACTCCTCCTTTGTTTTTCTTTTTGTCCCTCAGTAGTGTGTGGAAGAATGCATTTTGAGACAGAAACTTGGTAATGGATTACTAGAAATAGCCTGATTCATATTCATATTAAAGATTAAATGTACAGAATTGACAATTACTTGCAATATTACTTCTCTTCAAGTATGGTCCCTTAGTCCGTGTAGATGACCAGGCTAGTCAAACCTGGGTGACTGAGTTAATCATTCTGTGGGCTATTTGTTGTTGCTATTGTTGTTTTCTCTAAACATAAGGACACATAAAGGAATAAGCTTGGCTGGGTGGGAATCATTTTTTTTTTTTTTTTACTTATTTACATCCAAATTAGTTAGCATATAGTGCAACATTATGTGGGAATCATCTTAAACACACATTTAACTATTACTGTTTTTAATAGAATCTTTATTCTACTTTCAGAGGTAACTACTGTGAGTACTGCTTAAGTATTGTTAAATATTGTAGGCTTAAACAATGAATTAAGAATTTTAGATGGTGTGATGGAGGCAACCAAATAAGAAAGTCAGCATTTTTTTGTGTGTCTTTTTATGTATCGCCCATTGTAGTAGAAACTTTCTTACACTGCACTTACTAGAATGGAAACTATGTGGACAGGAATTTTGTTTTGTTAACTACTGTATTTCAAGTGCTCTACACAGTGCCTGACACAGTGGGTTCTGAATGAAAAAATGTTTAATCCTGATAATAACCTGTTATGTGATGTTATCAAAAAGCTTAAGTTGTGTGCTTTGATTTTCATAGCTAATAGTAATAATTAACAGGTATGATTCAAATTCACATCGATATGACTCAAGTTTATGCTTGTAAAAAAATATTAAACTGGATTTAGCTGAAAAGTCTTCCTTGCTTAGATTCTTGTCTTTCACATATTAATCATAAAACATGTGGAAATGTTGAAGGTGTACAAAAAAACTGAAAAAATAAACAAAAGAAGGGTCCTTTATGTAACTTCACATACTTTTCTTCATTCGTTTCCATTAGGATTCTATCTTTTGCCATATTTTGACATAGAACTTAACGCTTATTTTAAAATTTTCTCTAAACACAATCTACCCTATTTTCTTTTTGTGAATCTTAGGAGAGTTGCCAAAGGGTGCGGTTTTCAGTGGTTAGGTTTTCAGAAATCATTCAAGTTGTTTACTCCAGCTTTCATTGTAATTAAACAATGATTTGCTTTAGACATTATCACTTGGCAAGCGCTATAGAAAACACTATATCTACATCTGATAAAATGCAAAATTAAAAAAAAATCTATCACTTATTTCAGAAATTCCTGATACAGCTTGTGTCAGTAGCTTAAATAAGCTCAAATGTATGAGTACCTATAAATCCATTCCTCTTGGTATTTAATGTAATGAACAGAGCCTATTACCCTAAAGGAAATCCTAATTAAAACTCTATTCCTAGTTTAGTTTTGTTTTTTTCAATCACAGAAATTTCACTTTTGAAGGAAGCACAGCAGTATGCTATAAAAAGCAACGGACGTAGCAGAGCTGACCTATATCTGAGTCATAGCTTGACCAATTCAACAGCTATGGGAACTTGAGCAAGTCCGGCAATTTCTCAGAGCCTAAATTGATCCATATGTGAAATGTGGATGACAATTCATGACTGTCCCTTGGGGCTTTTGTGAGCATTAGATGAGAGAAAATATATATTAAAACTACTTTCTATTGTAAAACATTAAACAAATGTCTTTGACGAGTAGTAGTAGCAGTATAATTACATTTGGATTCAGGGCAGCTTTCTTGGTGAGCTGTCCCTAAGGTTATGAATGATATAGCTTCACACTTCCACTGTGATCAACAACAGTCTGTTCCCCTCTTTCTCTGTCTCATCTTTTCTTTCCTGCCTTCCTTTGAAAACAGATCTGAGACTTGTTGCAAGTAAAATATGTCCATTATGACTAACAAAACAGAAATGGAAGGAAGTTTAAATAATGAAAACTGAATTCTAAGTAAATTCTGAGAGTTAATATGGATAACACTAAAACCAAGAATAATCTTTGGATTGTAGAACTCGATGTGAGTAGTACAATAACTGCTGCTTATTAGGATAATGCAGCAGCACTGACAGTTTCTGGGAATTCTAATTCATCTAAGAAAAATGCACTCTACTCGTGTAACTGTGCCTTCACACATTCAATTAAAATATATTGGGGCACCTGGGTGGCTCGGTCAGTTAAGTGTCTGCCTCTTGATTCTGGCTCAGGTCATGATCACATGGTTGTGAAACAGAGCCATGTCAGGCTTCAGGCTGGGTGCAGAGCCTTGTTAAGATTCTCTCTCTCTCTCTCTCTCTCTCTCTCTCTCTCTTTCTCTCTTTCTCTCTCTCTCCCTATTTACCCTTTCCCTGCTCATGAGAGCGTATATGCACTCTTTCTTTCTCTCAAACTAAATTATGTGGATATATATACATATCCACATATGTGTGTATATATATATATACATACATACACACACATACATATATAAAACACTTAGGATGTTTTATACAATGTTCTAGTTAACAGTGAGAAGGAAAATGGACATGCTTTGACATCAAGTCAATTTGGGTAAGAAATACAGAAATTAATAAAACGCAACTTGTAATTAAAAAATATATTCTTTTCTTTAATATGATTATTCATTTATTTTGAGAAATAGGGCTGACAGTGCAGAGCCCGCTGTGGGGCTTGATCTCAGGAATCGTGAAATCATGACCTGAACTGAATCAAGAACTGAACGCTTAACTGACTGAGCCACCCAGGTGCCCCTAAAAATATATATTCTTATAAGTTCTAATAAATAATATGAAAGAGAAGCCCTGGATTATGTGAGCGGGAGTAAAGGAGTAACCTATTTTACTTTGTGGAGGGGTTCAAGAACATGTTCTTCAAGGAAATATTTGGGTGTATTTTAAACATTTATAGTTTTCTTAAAAGTTAATCATTTTTAATGTTCATTGACTAATTCATCCATTCACTCAACTAATACTTGAAGATTGTCTTTATAAGTATAAAAATAAAAATAATAGACAACTTTTAGAGAGCAGTTATGAATCATGCATTGTTGTAAGAACTTTATATATATATATAGGCTTCTTTCATTTTTGTAATATTTCTATGAGGCCTCATAGAATATTTCTATTTTCTGCCTCATAGAAATGATAATGAAAGAATTCCATTCCATAGTCTGACTCACACCATATACCTCTAAGCACTAACTTGTTACCTTACTGAGCTCAACAATGAAGACCCAGAAATATGGGGAAATAACAAAAAAAAAGAGCTAATGTAGTGTTCTCAGTCCTAAAGTAAAGGAATGCAGATGGAGCTGTGGCAATACAGGAAAAAAAAAACTACCTCCAAACAAAAAAAAGAGTGTGCTTCTCAGTGAAGTATTTGACTTAAGTAACCTTGAAGTGTGAGAAGAGTTAGCCTAAAGTCTATTTGCTATTCTAGAATGAATAAAATGGTAAGTTCTCTGAAATTTTGGAAGCTGAAAAAGGTGAAGGAGGGGGAAAAAATCTGCAGGCCTACCACTGTAAAAATGGGTGACTGCTTTGAGGGAACTACACAATATTTGGGTGTGGTTCTCATTGTAGGAAGGGGTTAAAATTGAGCATGGGAAGATGGGTCAGGGACAGATCATAAAGGAACTTCCGATCCAGGCTAAGGAATTTGTGCTTTATCTTGGATGCTATGCAGGAAGCTATTTCGAGAAAGGTACTGTTAGTAAATTTGAGTTTTAGGATGATCACACTAGCAGCAGAAGATAGGAAGAGGCTGGGCAACGAGTTAGGAGGTAGCTGTTGGCAATAATTGAATTACAAAATGATAAGAGCCCCAAACAAGGCTGTGGAAGTTAAGAGGAAGATATGGATTAAAAACCTATTTATAAGATGAAATGCAAAGGACCTGGTGAACCACTTGGACATGAGTTTGAATAACAGAGCTGTAGTTTAGGATAGGTTTCCAGATTTCGGATCTGAGAGACTGAGCATGTAATTATGCTGTTCACCACATTATAGAAATCAAGAACTAGATAGATCTTAGAGAAAAGGTAATGCATTTAAATCTGGACATCTCTGTGAGATGGCAGATATCCTGTAGACAGTTGAATATGTGGATCTGGAGCTGAGGAATGAGTTCTGGGCTGGAACTGTGGATTTGTCACAAAGCCAAGAAAATGGTTAATGAAACTGTATCTAAAAATAAGAAAAGCCACATATGCAGCCCTAGGGAACACTAGCATTTAGGGAGGAGTCAAAGAAAGAAGAAAAGTCTTCATAAAGACTGAGAGTGTAACCAGAGAGAAGAAAAGGAGGAGAGAATTTCATAAGAGAGGTGTGACCCATAGTGTAAAATGTGTTTCTTGGGGTGCCTGTTTGGTTTACTTGGTTAAGTGTCTAACTCTTGATTTTGGTTCAGAGCATGATCTCATGGTTGTGAGATTGAGCCCCATTTTGGGCTTGACACTTAGTGTGGAGCCTGCTTAAGATTCTCTCCCTCTCCTTATCCCCCTCCTCTGCCTGCATGCATGCCCCCCCCCACCACAGGAGTGAGTGCACACTTCTTTCTCTCTCTCTCTCTCTCTCTCTCTCTCTCTCTCTCTCTCTCTCAAGAAACCAATGTGTTTGAAGGTTAACTTAAAGACAGAAAGTGATCACTGAATTTGGTTATATGCAAGCCATCTTTCACTTATTCACCCAACCAATATTTAATGAGAGATTACCATGTGTCAAGTACAATGCAAGACACTGAGGACACCATATTAGCAAAAGAGATACTTGCCTCTGTGTTCCCGATGCTTGGTCTAATGGTGAGTATTTATCAAGTAATCTCTGAAGTAACTATCCAGAATCAAGAGGCATCAGCTTGGATAGTGGGAATTACAAGAGGAGAGGTCTCTGGTGAAAGCCATCTTTGAATTGGCTTTCACACAAGCTGGTCTAGAGAGTGCAAAATAATTTGTGATGGTTCAAGTTCAAGTAAGACTTTTTCTGCCATCTCTTTTCCTCTTTCCTATCAATGCCTTCCTTCTTACATCCAGGAACAATGTGAGAAAGAAGAGGGATTGAAGCAGGTGTTAGCTGGGAGAGAGAATATTGAATAATAAAATAAAATCTGGAATTTTGATTACTATCTTGGACATTCTAACTATTGAATAGAGACTGAGTTTGAGACATAAAACTACAGCACAGCCATCCATGACTTCTACTAAGCAGAGAAGCCATGGGATTGGCCAAAGTTTTCCTCAGCAGGCAAGGGGATAGTACCCCAAATGATTTTGAAAGTTACCCATGGGAGACAAAAAATAAAGTTACCTTTGCTATTATGTCAGGAGTTGTGAACTAGGGAGGGTTGCAGCAAATTGAAGAGTTAAGAGATGAGAAGTGAAAATAAATGGGCAGTTCCTTTTGCAAATATACTTATAAGAAAGTATAGAATGAGAAGGAAGAAGGCTATAGTGAGTTTTCTTTTTTGAGATATTGGAAAAAATCTGAGCATATTTGTATGCTGAAGGGAAAATGGACATTGATGAAGAGAGAGTGTATAATTCTTGTATGTTTATTAATTCTTGAGTTGTGATTAAACAAAGCTCTTTATCCCTGGATCGTGACTTTTAGCAGCATAATCAAGAAACTGTGTGGTTTCTTTATAAATTACTTTCCTTTCGCAAGTACTCAATTTTATTACTTGTCATTTGCAAGTCAAAGAATTCACCGTTTCCTGGTGAAATTGCTTTAATTTAGCAATGACTTGGAACTTATCTTGGAATCTTGTAGGAATGAATAAATGTGTAAGCTCTATGACAAACTGTTTTATTTATTTTAGTGTATAAATTTTATTCACTTCTTCATTCCCAGCAGCTGTAACAGTACCTGATACATAGTATATGCTAAAACATATTTGGTGAGTGAATAACTTATGAGTAGTATCAGAAACCTACAAGATTGGGTAACTAATAGTGAGTGAAAAGTCCCACATAGAAAACAGTAATACTAGGTCACAGCATGTTTGAGTCAATCAGTTTTAAAAATTAGAAGTAAGCCTGAAAAAAAGGCTTTACTTGGTTACTGATTTTGTATTTATTAAAAATGAGACTGATGAGTAGGTTCACTTCTGTTTTGCCTTTACCAAAAATTCTGTGAAAAAGTGAGGATGGACAAGTAAAAAGAGAATACATGTGTCTAGTCTATTGTCACTAAACCAGTGGTGGGACCAACAATAAATTCCAAGTTTTCAGATGCAAGGATATATAAAATACATTTCTGGAGCCATAAAATTCTCTTAAATATTTTAAAAGAGAAGTCTATCAACATTCCAAAAGCACTACCCATAGTTCAACCTAAGTAGTACTTCCTTAAGTAGAGAATACTGTTTTAACTCCATTATTTCAGACCTGTCCTTATTCATTCAGTCATATTAGAGTGTTTTTGTTGTTTTGTTGTTGTTGTTGTTGTTGTTGTTGTTGTTGTTTTAATGCACACAATATAGCAAAATGAGTTTTGTCACAAACTATAGGGATATAGAATTCTGACATTGGAAATTATGGGCTGAATTCAACAAAGAGATCATGATTACAGACTTTTTACTGAATAGTTTCTCCTTTTGCATTTTAAGCATGTCAATAGCACCCTTATTTATCATCGTCAGCTATTTTCAAAACTTAACCACTGGTTTTAACAATAATTATTATTATATTTATAGAAAACTGACAAAGCAGATGCAGTTTGTTACAGTTACAGGTTTTCTATAAATAAAGTGATAATTATCATAGGAAAACTTATATTTTGCATATGAATAAACAGAGCATCGGGTGACACTTCTTTCTTGAGATTAAGGATGTGAAAAGTAGCTGGTTAGGATGTTCAGCTTCTACATTTAACAAGCCTTTCAATAAGACCACCCTAATGTTTCCTGTATGCTAAGCAATAATTAAATAAGAATAAGTAAGACATGTAAATGACACCTTATTAGTAGGTGCAATTGTTAAATTATTTTCTGTAGCTCTACTTACTTAGATACGGTTTTAAACAGAGATCTATCCTAGGATAGTATCTCTGAAGAAGAGATGTACCTCTTTTAGTCATTTAATTCGTCTTTTGAGGTACACCATTCATAGTCTGGACCTTGTGTATACTAAAGCTAACTTGAAGGAATATCTCAGGATGTGCAGATTATTTAAGCTCATACGTGCGTTGGTTGACATTTTCAAGATTCTTCCTCTTTCTTCCCCATTGTCTGTTTCCCTCCCTTCTACTGATAGTTCCTGAAATCATCTCCCAAATAAACTCTACTAAAATTCTTGCCCCAGGATCTATTTTAAGGAAACAACCTAAGACATAGGTATTCATAATTGGAATTTACATGATAAAATATATAAGGCAAACAGCATTCATATCTATAGGTATCAATTGGAAAGAATAATAATAATGGAGATAAAAATTACTGCCATCTTATTGAATGTTGTCAGGTAATTATGTGCCAATGATAAGTCCAAATAATTTTATGTATTAATGTAATCCTGCCAGCATTTCTCCCTATGAGGTAATTATATTATCATCCTCATTTTATAAATGGAGATACTAAGGCTTAAAGATTCTAAGTCAGTTTACTTTGGTCCCATAACTAGTAATTATTGGAGTCAGGATTTAAAGTCAATACTTTTAATTATCACTCAGGAGAAAGTCCCCCCAAATTGCAAATTTATTTAAAAAATTAGGTCCTCTCAGAGTATATATATTTATTGTAAAATAGTATTATTTTTATATCTCATTTGTTGTGAACCTTAACTGGCATTGGTTTGTGTTGCTGAAAGTTTCACGATAAGTAGAAATAAAGATTTTGTTTTATTTAAAAAGTATTTGTATATTGACCATGGACAATAGTAACCATTATAAGGAATTCTTCCAAAGCACAAATGAAACTTGAAGCACAGTAGTCACATGAATCATCAACCACATGCAAACTTAACTTTTCTTAAGAAAGAAGGCTTGAGTCCAATAGGTTGAAGCAATAAAGTAATAAATCTTTTGGAAAAGAATCTTATTTCTGGTTTGTTTTAAAAGGAGGAAGTTTTTATTTTCTATAAAAATGAAGCCAATGGTTTATACTAAAATATTCAGGATTAAATTCATATTCATTAAATAGCAAAAAACCTGGCCTTCTTAGCTGTCATTGGTTTAAAATTAACCAGACAGGATTGTGGAATCATAGGAGGAAATGATGGAAATGGAAATAAAAACAAGTTTTTCAAGATTAAGAAAAATTACCTAGCTTCTGAAGATTTAATTGTACTTAGTAAATATCTTTGGTACATATTAAAAAATAAATAAAAATCACATGTGTTTATTTTAATAATAGCATCATTATGGTGAAAAAAAAAGTACCATTTTGAAGAGCTTAAGCACTAATATCTGGCAAATATTTAACTAAGCTGCTCTTTTCTATACAGTGAGATTACTTTTCCATGACTCTACGTGAATTTTTTTTCCTTTTCCTTTCCCTCTTTCCTTCTTTCTTCCTTCCTATCTCCCTTCTTTCTTCTTTTGTATTTTCCTTTCCCCTCCTTCCCTTCCTTCCTTCTTTCCTTTCTTCCTTGGGAAATAAATGACACAGTTTTGTCTTACTTATGGTCAAGCTTAGATATACCCATTTCCCCCAATATACCCAAAGTCAGAGAGAAAACAGAAGACAACTCTTCATTTTCTTTAAGTTCACTGTAATTCTGCAAGTAACTATTGTAAAATATAAAGTCAGTATTTTAAAATTGAAATATGTAGTTTATTTTCTCAGGAAAGGAATAAATATCAGGAAAACAACATACTTAGAAAAAAGAGTACAATGAAATTATCTACATGAAATTTTGCCAACAAATGTCTTATTTAGTGATTATAATTTATTTGCAAAAATAATTTGATCTTCTGTAAAAGGATAGAGCAAATATATCTCTCTAATCTTAAGTAATGGCTCCTTTGTCATATTTGGCTTTGCATTATTATTAGTTATATACATTTTTGTCAACCTAACTAAATTTTGATCTTCTCAGGGGTAGATATCATTTAATTATTCGGTGAATATTTATTGTACATCTACCTTGTGACAAATTGTGCGCTAAGCTTAGGGATACAAGGACAAATGAGAAAAGGCCTCTATCCTTACAGAAACTTGGAAAAATTGAGTCAGAGTAAAGGGTAATAGATAAATGCCACGATTAGTGTCGGCTGGAATGTAAAGAGGTACATATTTATATGAATTTAAAAAGATGACACAAATTTAGTCCATTATGGGATTTGTGAAAAATAACTGACATCTTATACAATAAAGCAAAAATCTTGATCTTAGGAAGATTTTATCGAATTTGTATGTACATAGCTAAGATCTAATCAACTGCTCTAGCAAATTTTGTCAGGATATAAAGTTAGCTGACACCAAAAATATTCAGCATGGCTTAGCCAGCTTTGCTAGAGTGATAAATTAAATCTCAAATCTATAACTGGTGGTATGCTTTATAGAGACTGTTTTTAACTACAACTCTATATTTCAGAAAGAACGTGTTGAAAGGAGAGAAGCCAAATATTCAGTTGGCCGATTTCCTTTAGCATTCTTACCAGTGCATAAGTTGTTGTTTGTTTGTTTTTTTGATGCATAGAATTTTGATTATCTGTGAAGTGAATTCAGAACAAACAAGCTACAGGGAATTAGATAAACTCTTTGGTTTCACTCATGGGACTGAATTTCTGTAAACAGGCTGTGCAAATAATACATTCAAGTTTTTACCAGCAAAGGAGCTAATTATCCATGGAATGGTAGAAGAAATAAAGCATTATCACAGTACATTTCTTGGATCCAAACTCCTGCAGGGTCACACATCATATTTTCTGCTCCTTATGCGTCTGTCCCCACAGTATTTAGCACAGTACTGATTGTGTTAGGTGCTCAATGAATACTCATTGAATGATGATCCATATTTCACTTTACAGATTTAGAGGGTATATTTTATACCTATCATCTATGCTCCTCCATTATTGGCATTGATGTGATATTAGTGATTTTAACTATACTAGGCTGCTACCTCAGCTCTAATTTCTTTTACCTTTTGTAGGCCCTTCAAGTCCTGAGATAACAGAGGACACAGATTATAGTATGTCTAAATCCTGAGATTTTGTAAATACCATCATACCTCCTGGAGTTGTGGGATTATGGCTTTGGAGGACTTTAAAACCAGCTCAAGTAAGGACATTTGATGGAGCCTCATAAATCATACATTTTTCTCTTAATTGCAACATACCATAGACTCTTTTGCTTCAGTAACTCTCCACTCCCATCACCGTAACAAGTGTTAACAGGGGAGATGGGAGGAACAAATCACCCTCAGTCCTAAAAACACACATATTCTTATGAAATTCTCTAATTCCTATGACATAAAATACCTTTCCTTGAACAATGGTAAGATTCCAAGTGGCTGGGGACTTTTTTCAGCATCTTAGTATAGGCTTTGTTGTTGTTTTTTTTTTTTTTCCTCTTAAGCAGCGCAATTAGATTAGATGAAAACCAATCCATGTAAATCCTATATGTCATGTTCATGGGAAATTTGACGGTCAATTATTTTAAAATAATAGAAAATGTGGGTGATTGCTGCGTAGTCAATATCATAAATAAAAAAAATTCAGGATGATAGAGAATTGAAATGGCTCCTGGTATGGCAGAAGAGGAAGTAAATAATATCAATGAAAGCAAATTTAGAAACTCTTGCGAATTAAGTAAGGAATCCAGAATTGCTTCCTAATTCTTTTCGGCATCTCTCCAAAAAGCTTATTTATTTTCAACAACAATACTTTTAACCACCCAAGACTGACCCCCAAATATCTAATTAAGTGATCAGCATATAAATGAAGTGTCCATCTTATTTAGAATGTGTAAGAAAAATATTAATTACATTCAATACTTCATCATATGGCCCTCCCATTCTAAGAAAAAGTTCAGTACCTCTTCTTTTCTTCCAGAACTTGCAGTTTGTGCCAAGTGTGTATGTTTATTAAATAGGTTTTCAATGAATGTACTTGTTTTTGTAAAAAAAACAAACAAAAAACTAGTTTGCTTCTTTTCTGGTCTTGCATCATAGTTTTGCAAAACTGATTTAAGAGCTACTCTCCAGCTGCGTGCAGAGGAACAAAGAGTAAGACAAGAAGCTGGTGTAAAGCCCGCTACCAAGGATAACAATAGCCTGGAGGGAGAAAGTAACACACTGAGATCCAGTCCTTTACAGATGCTAGTGGATGAGTTGCTCTGAGAGGACAAAGTCCTGCTTGGAGCCACCTGTTTCCAAAGACCTTTCCCTTGCTCTTTAGCTTGTCAGGTTTACTGAGGCCAGCCAGGGTTCAGGAGGCAGGAGAAACCCATTTGTAATACTCAGGCAATCTCCGGTCACGGGCGAAAAATCATGCAAGGAACAGGAAATACATAAAACAAGTTCAATCAGATCATTTAAAAATATGTGTTCATTTATTCATTCATTAATTTTTATTTTCATTTTCATGGAAAAGTAAAAAACAAACAACCAGAAAAGAAACCATAGCTCAACTACATTTAGGTTTCTATAGGATCCAGGTTCTTCATTTTCCTCAAAATAGAAAAGCCTCTTATATTACACATCATTTGATCCATGGAAATAAAGGTAGGTCCTCATTTATTTTAGTTCTTGACCCTTCCCAACTTGGTTTAGAAGAAGAAACTACCTTTGTCCCCTTTGAACTAAAGTAAGGCAGGCACAAGTCTGACATGGGATAACTTCTGCAAAAGGATTGATTAAATATCTCTTTCTTCTCAAGATGAAAAGGATCTTTAAAAACAAACTGAGGTTTTATATCTGTAGGTATTAAATTCTCCCCTTGCATTTGCTTTCGCTCAATGTAGCATTTGTGTGGTTTATTACAACATCTTTCATGTAGCAGATCTAAAAACCTCTTTGTGAACTTGAAGATAATGGCATAGTGTGCTATAGGTTTTAAAGATCTGGGTTTTAAAGCCAGCAAGCAGCCCTTTGCAGAGAGTAGCTGTCGTGCTGATGTGAAAAGTTTCTTTTTCTGGCTGTGGTTTAATTCTCCATTCATTTTAGGAATTGCTTCCTACAAATAAAATGTTTGATGGCTATTTTTCCCTTCCTAAAGCAAGCCTAAAGCAGAAGTTGCCAAATTTAAGGGTAAATAAGAACCACCTGGCGTGTTTGCTAAAATGTTGATTCCTAGGATTCTCAGCTAATACATTGATTTAGGAGACTTGGGGTGGGACCCAGGAACCCTCCTTTCAAGTGACTACTCAGTTGACCCTGATACAGGGATCGTGTAGAAAAACACTAGCCTAAACTAATTCTGGAAAAAAGTGAACATAAGTGTTCTAGATAGCTTTTTTGCAAGATATTTTATAGGTTTAATTGATGAGTTTACTCCAAATGGTCAAAAACAAAACAGTGAATTGTTTTCTTTTTAAAGTTTATTTACTTTGAGAGAGAGAGCGCGCGCACATTAGCAGGGGAAGGGCAGAAAGAGAGGGAGAGAGAATCCCAAGCAGGCTCAGGGCTGTCAGCACAGAGCCCAACGTGGGGCTTGAACTCACAAATTGTGAGATCACGCCCTGAGCCAAAACCCAGAGTCGGATGCTTGACTGAGCCACTTAGGCGCCCCACATTTTTTTTCATGAAAAAAATTAGATTTAAAAGGAAGTACCATTACCTTGCTTTCCAAGGGAACTATGAGTGCTATGCACAAATATGTAATGGAAAAGCAAATTACCCCATTGGTTTGATTTCAAAGCAGCACAGAAATTTCATAAAAGCTGATTGTATGTCATGAAATCCGATTCTTAAAAAGAGTCTTGGTAGAGATAAACCTATAGATTATAGTGTAGATTAGTTTAAGAAGTAAGATTCTGTTGTATGTTCCAACTTGTTGGCTGTCAGGTCAGCATACACTACATAAAGAGATGGCGAAATGCCTACCATTCTGGCATAAATGTTGATATTCCTCCACTGAGAAATCGAACACAGGCCTATATCCTTTCCTAGTTCAGTTCAGTTCATGAGTTGTTGAAGGGGAAGATGATAGTGGGCCCTTTTTGGCAGCACCTGGGGACCGGTCACACCTGGAGACCCTTTAGTGAAACCCAGGAATGGGAAGGAGAATAGAAAGCATCCGAAGTATTCTGGTGGACCACACAGTGATGCTGCTCAAACCTGATTGACCAGCTCCCGGTAACGCTGCCAGCTTTGAGGAATTGGCCGCCTGTCTGCAACACCTGGAGAAATGATGGATGTACACCTATTGGAGTTCCATGTTACACAGACTCCTAGAGAAGTTAATTTGGATTTACACATGCTTAGCTGGTTCCTAGTGTTGTAGTCCTCAGGAGCTTTCAACCTCGTGTCATCTAATACTGCTAAAAAAATTAACCCTTTGTCTTTCACTTATTACAGCTGTATAGAAAATAAAGGGAAAACAGCAAGGTGATGAGGAAAACAGGCTCTGGATCTAAGATACCTGGATTAATAGACTGGCTCCACCAGCTTTTAACTGTGAACCACTGAGCATACTAACACAATATTCTGTATATCAACTTCCTTATATGTCACATGAAGATAGAAAATATCATACCTATTATATGAAGTATCAGAATTCTTAGCAGGGTTAAATTAGTTAACATGCATGAAGCATTCATCATAGTGCCTCGCACAGAACATGTGCCCAATAAGAGTTTTATTGTTGTTATTGCTGTTGATTGATAGAGAAAACAAATGGAAAAAGTGTCATTCTTAATTTGAACATACTTTTAATCAATATGTATATTGAAATATGCTTTGCACATAACAGTTTGCACACATTTTAATTTTCATTAAGTTTTGACAAATATGTACACCTGTGTGATTAGCATTCCAATTAATAGATAGATTATTTCCATTATCCCAGAAAGTTCCCTAATGCAGTTTGCAATATCTCACCCCCCACTCACACCAAGAAATAATCTGGTATCTAAAACCATAGCTTTAGGGGTGCCTGGGTGGCTCAGTTGGTTAAGTGTTCGACTTCAGCCCAGGTCATGATTTCACAGTCCATGAGTTCGAGCCTCGTGTTGGACTCTGTGCTGACAGCTCAGAGCCTGGAGCCTGCTTCAGATTCTTGTCTCCCACACTCTCTGCCCCTCCCCCACTCACACTCTGTCTCTCTCCCTCTGAAAAATGATTAATGTCAAAAAATTAAAAAAAAAATAAAACCATAGCTTTAATTTTTCTGTTTTTAGAACTTCATATAGATGGTATCAAGTAGAACGTACTCTTTTGTGTCTGGCTTTTTTCACCTAACTTTATGGTTATGAAATTCATCTTTGTTGTTGTGTATATCAGTAGTTTGTTCCTTTCTGTCATTAAGTATTCTGTTTTCTTAATATACCGCAATGTGTCCAATCACATGTTGATGAACATATAGATTTTTTCACATAAATCATTTAGGTTTTGGCTACTAGGAATAAAACCTCTCAAACATCATTGTACACATCATTTTTGTGAATGTATTGTCATTTATTTTGGGTAAATATGTAGAAATGGAATTGCTGGTATATAGGTTATGTGTATGTTTAAACTTACATAAGAAATTGCAAACTCTTTTCCAAAGTGGCTGTTTCATTATACACTCCCACCAGCAACCTATGAGACATCTATTTATTCCACATTCTTAACAGTTGGTATTATTATTTTAAATTTTAGTCATCCTATTTAGTGTGAAGTGATATGTTTTTAATTTGAAGTTTTCTGAAAACTAATGATGTTGAGTATCATCTCATGTATGTTTTGGAAACTTCTATATTATCTTCTTAAGTATCTGTATAATCTTTGGCAAATTTTTGTTAGTTTGTATTTTTATTATTGCATTGGAGGAATTCTCTATTTAACTGGAATATATAAAGTGAATTATTATCTTAGCCTTTTTATTGTCTTAATTATGTTTTCTAGGAGCACAAGTTCAATTTTCATAGAGTATATATAATTTATTAATTTTTTTAATGGTTAGAGGTTTTTTGTCCTAAGAAATCTTAGCCTACCTCCATATTGTAAAGACATTTTCCTATGTTTTCTTGTAGAAATTTTATAATTATCTTATATTTAGATCTATTTCACATCTTGAATTAGTTTTTAGTATGGTAGAAGTTGAACTTTTTCTTCCATGTATATTCGGTTGCTCCAAAGTTTTTACAGAAAAATTATCCTTCTCCCATGGAATTGCCTTGCTGCTTTATAGAAAAGATCTGTTGACCATATAAATATTTGTCTATTGGACTCTTTATTCTGCTGTCTTTATACTGATACCACGTTTTTTGACAAATACAGCTTTACCATATACTTTGAAATGATATATAGCATATGTCCTCCAACTTTGTTATTTTAAGTACTTTATATTTTCTAATCATTGTGGAATCAGCTTGTGAATTTCTTTTAAAGAAGTCTTCTGGAATTTTAATTGGTACTGCATTCTACCAGTGCATCCATTTAAGGATAATTGACAATAGCTTTGAGTCTTCCAATCCTTGACTAGTATATTCCTCCATTTATTTTGCTCTTCTCTAAATTCTCCCAGCAACGTTTTTATAGTTCCAAAGTAGAGAACTTGCACATCTTTTCTCTGATGGGTTTCCAAATATTTTGTGTTTTTGTTGCTATTGTAAAACATTTTTACATTAAATTTTCTGATTGGCCTTTCTATATTTCTCTCCCTCTCTCTCTCTCTCTCTCTGTGTGTGTATAGAATATATATATATTCTTTGACCTCTCTCTCTGTGTGTGTGTGTATATATATATATATATATATATATATATATATATATATATTCTATACTCTTTGCTAAATTCACTTTTTTAATTCTAATGAATTTTTGGTAGATTTCTTAGGGTTTTATACATAAACAATGATGTCTGAAAATAAGGAGTCATATTGTCCTTTGCAATGTGGATGCTTTTTACTTCTTTTTCTTGATTTATTAAGGGCTAAGACTTCCAGTGCAATGTTAAATAGAAGTGGTGAATTCAAACATTGTTGCCTTTTTCAATATCAAGGGGGATTAATCACTATTAAATATGATATTATATCAAGTTGAGGAAATTCTCTCTTCTTAGTTTCCCAAGTATTTTTAGCATAAATAGCTGCTGTACTACTACATCAAATTATTTCTGTGTTTATTGAAATGCCATATAATTTTGTTTTCAATTTCCTGGAGTAAATTCTACTTAGCCGTGATGTATTCTATTATTTATATAGCGGTAGATTTAATTTGCTATAATCTGTAAAGATTCTTGTGTCTATGCTCATGAAAGCTAATGGCCTATAATTGTCTTTTCTGATAATATTGTGTCCAGGTTTTGTTGGCTTCATAAAACAAACTTGGAAGCATCTATCTCCTCTGTTTTTTTTAAAGAGCTTGCAAAGATTGGTATCTCCTTTGATATTTGATAGACTTCAACCGTGAAGTCATTAGAACCTGGAATTTTCTCTTTGAGAAAGTGTTTAATTACATCTATTTCTTAGGGTTATTCAGATTTTCACTTTTACTTGTGTCAGTTTTGGAAAGTTATATTATTTAAGGAATAATGTGTCCAGCTTATCTAAGTTATTAAATTTATTGGCATACAGATGTTCATAATACTTATTTATTATTATTTAATATCTACAGGATTTATATTGATGTGCCCACTAGTATTCCTGTAAAATATTCTATATCATTACTAATTTTTTTGGCTATTCTATCAATTATTTTGATACATAAAATCTTTACCAATGATTGTGGATTGGTCTACTCTTCCTGTTAGTCCTGTCCATTTTTGCCTCATATATTTTTAGCTCTGTAATTAAATAAGTACACATTTATAATTATGTTGTTCTGATGAGTAAATCCTTTTATCATAATAAAATAACCTTCTATCTCTGGTAATACTTCTTGTATTGAAATAATCTAGTCACACTAAATTTCTTAGACTTGTGGGTTGAATAGTATGTTTATTTCCATTCTTTTATTTTCAACTTGTGTGCACTTTTATACTTAAAGTATGTCTCTTTCAGACCTAAATGTGAGACAGGAAACCATCAAAACCCTAGAGGAGAAAACAGGCAACAACCTCTTTGACCTCAGCCACAGCAATTTGTTGCTTGACACATCTCCAAAGGGAAGGGAATTAAAAGCAAAAATGAACCATTGGGAACTCATCAAGATAAAAAGCTTCTGCACTGCAAAGGAAACAATCAACAAAACTAAAAGGCAACTGGTGGAATGGGAAAAGATAGTTGCAAATGACATATCAGATAAAGGGTTAGTGTCCAAAATCGATAAAGAACTTAACCAAGCTCAACTCCCAGAAAACAATCCAGTGAAGAAATAGGCAGCAAACATGAATAGACACTTTCCCAAAGAAGAAATCCAGATGGCTAACAGACACATGAAAAGATGCTCAATTTCACTCATCATCAGGGAAATACAAATCAAAACTACACTGAGATACCACCTTACATGGGTCAGAGTGGCTAAAATGAACAACTCAGGAGACAACAGATGCTGGCGAGGATGTGGAGAAATGGGAACACTCTTGCACTGTTGGTGGGAATGCAAACTGGGGCAACCACTCTGGAAAACAGAGCGGAAGCTCCTTAAAAAATTAAAAATAGAACTACCCCACGACCCAACAGTAGCACTATTAGGAATTTATCCAAAGGATACAGGAATGCTGATTCATAGGCACACATGTACCCCAATGTTTATAGCAACGCTTTCAACAATAGCCAAATTATGGAAAGAGCCCAAATGTCCATCAACTGATGAAAGGATAAAGAAGATGTGGTTTATATATACAATGGAATAATATGTGGCAATAAGAATGAAATCCTGCCATTTGCAGCAACGTGGATGGAACTGGAGGGTATTATGCTAAGTGAAATAAGTCAGAGAAAACCAGATATCATATGTTTCACTCATGTGGAACTTGAGAAACTTAACAGAAGACCATGGGGAGAAGGGAAGGGAAAAAAATAGTTACAGAGAGGGAGGGAGGCAAACCATCAGAGACTCTTAAATGTAGAAAACAAACTGAGGGTTGATGGGGCAGGGAGAGGGGAAAATGGGTGATGGGCATTGAGGAGGGCACTTACTGAGATGAGCACTAGGTGTTGTATGTAAGCGATGAATCATGGGAATCTACCTCCAAAACCAAGAACATGCTGTACATACTGTATGTTAACCCATTTGGCAATAAATTATATTAAAAAAATAAAGTGTGTCTCTTTCATAAATATCTAATTGAGCTTTGGATTTTTAACTAGTCTGACAATTATTTAATCAATGACTTTCTAGGATTCCATTCTGGCTCTTCTGATAGATATTTCGCTATACTTATTGGTATTTTATTTTAGTGACTGCTTTAGAGACTACAATATACATCTTTAAGTTATGAAAGTCTGTTTGAATTAACATTATACTACCATGGATAAGAATCTCACAACAGTATAATTTTAACTACCTTTCTTCTATCCACTGTGATATTGATGTCAGATATTTCTTCTATATATAAACCCCATAATACATTATAAATATTAATTTTTGCTTTAAATAGATAATGGGTTTTAAAAATTTTTATGATCTTTATTTAATCTTTATATCTATCCACATATTTAATATTTCCATTGTTCTCCGTGTCAGTGGTGTTTTCAGTGCTCTTCAGGCTGTGGTTTGGCTTCTTAAAGACACATCTGTTGTATGCATAGAAATGATTTCACAGAGATCTGGAGCACAGATTGTATCACCGAGTTAGTTCTATTTTGAGCAAGCGTGCTGACCTCTTATACATTGTGTCAGTCAGTCAATGGCTAAGGTCCACTCCCACTCCTCAAAATAGAGGATAGCCTCCTGGGTCAGGTGGTTCCTATTAGTGGAAGACCACTCTCTAATGATGGGGCGTATGTGATTTGTAATCAGCCAAGATCTGGCCAAGGCACCAAGGCCTCCACTATAGGGCTATCCTGTAGGATGCAGTATACTCCATAAAAGAACAATCTCTATTTATGATTTGTCTCAAATAGAATAAATAGGTTCAAAACCCAAGGGGTAAAAATAGAAGTGGCCCTATTTACTCTTCTTCCTAGTGAGCTACTTGGGAGGAGTTGTGTTTCCTATCACCACATGTTTAGGCTCAGTGGATATGGAGGTATTGGTTAGTAGTGGGGATAGGTGCTTCCATGAAAGGATAGAGTAAAAGTCTGCCTAAATTTAAAGATGCAGCTGCCATCTGATGATTGTGGGTTGCTTTGTCTGTGGAAGAGCAAGCACAGAAAGGGTATACTCAATCCTGATCTTCATGAGCAGGTGTGACTGGATAGAATGTTTGGTACAAAGGTGAACCACTGGGGCATTTTGGGGTATCTGTGTCCCATTTTAATTATATATAGGCATGCAAAACAATCATGGCATGGATAAGGCCATGGTAACCAGGGGTTCGTTCAACTACAGGGATGAGAGTCTGGGTCACCTCACTAGGCAAGATATTAGATTATAGAAATGCTATTCTAGGGTGATGGAATGCTAGAAGATAAGTATCAGTTTTGTCTTGGAGAGCAACTACAGCAGTGCAGACTCTATTCGTTCCAATAATACATCCCTCCTAAGTTTTTCCACGAACTATGATCATAGTATTCTAAAGACACTGAGAGAACTTAATGTTAAAAGCAATTGCATCTGAATGGGGCAAGCAGTGAGGTGTAATAGTCTCTGTGGTGATTCAGAGAGTTACTTCTTCAGATCTCTTTACTGGGCTGGTGCTTCCATCTCCCAGCTGATGCAAGTTTGCTGCTACCTGCCCAGTTAGGGCTGATGGAAGCTGACTCATTCAGAAGTTTGCCTCCATTGGCCCATAGACAATAACTGATTGATACAGGGGTTCGAAAATCTGGTCCTTCTGTCTCAAGGTGGGGAATAATACTGCAGTGAAATTTATGCTCTACCTCCCATCCCCTCCTTGTCCCCTTACCAGACTTAGACTAGACTTTAACTGAGACTATATCCATGCAGGCAGATTCCTGCTCAGGTTCTGTGTCTAGGGAATCTGAGCTAAGACACAGACAAAATCAGCTTCTGTGCTCCACTTACCCCTTTGGGCTCTTGCTTTGCTTTGCTTTAGGCGAGGGTGGGGGAATTCCTTAATTTCTTTCCAGCTGATTAAGTTCATTTTGAAAGATTAAAAAAAAATATTTTCTTCATCAGAAGGGTTAATCTTTGAATCTGATTTCACATACGATTAGAAAATGGGTCAGTGTTTTTTATCTCGGCTCCAATTTTATCCAGACCGTTTTCTTAGATACAGTATTTATTGAGCACTTACTATGTACCAGGCAGTGTTCTAAGGATATTATATCTATTAACTGATTTAAAAGCAGTCTTTAACCCTATAAATTAGGCATACATACTATTTCCATTTTATGGATAAAGAAATTAGGATACAGAGAATTTAAACAGCTTATGTAGGCTCATCCAGATGGTAAGTAATTGAACCAGGATTCAACTCAGCAGTATGGCTTCAAGAGTCATGACATTCTACTATCTTTTAGTAGGAGTTTCCTGGCTAAGTTCTTCCATAATTGTTTTACATGGTAGTTAAGTACCTGAAGAAGGGTTGGGAGATTGATTTTCCTATCACCTAATACATATGTTTTATAATGTGTAAATCTGTGTTGAGAAGGAAAAGGTTATATGGCCCATACATATTTTTTGCTGTCGAAGTTTCCTCAACCCAAGAGTGTTTTGTAGCCACTTGATTGCAATAAATTATGCTTCCAGAGGTTAATATCTACAATAGGATCGAATAACACATCAAGATAATAATATAACTAGAATAATAACTGAAGAAAAAGGATTTGTGACATTTTATATATTTTGCATTACATTTCTATTAATAGGTTTTTCTTGAATACCTATTATCTGCCAGTAATTTTCAAATATTGTCTTGTAAAATTCATTACAACCCTTCAAGAAAGTGTTTTTCAAGCACTGAATAAGTATTTGTTGAATGAATGATGAGTGAAATGTAAAATAACATTCTCCTTGCCAGTAGGCAAAAAAAGAAAGAAAGAAAAAAAAAAAGATCATAAGGAGTATAAGAGCTGTGCAAATACTGCATTGAAGAAAATTTCTCTGATAAGAAAGAAAGAGACAAAAGTACTATAGAATTTAATAACATAGAGAAAAGAAATGTCTTCAAGGAAGATTTGTCATGGTACAGACTCATTCTTATTCTCTTGAAATCATTTTTTAAAGATCTATAGTGAGATCCATGTTACATTATTTAATGTTCAATTTTCAAGCCTAATTTTACTCAGAAGCATTCATGCAATTGGTGATTCCCTCTTCTTTGAAACATTTTTTTTTTCTACTTGGCCTCCAGAAAACTGCTGTCTTGATTCATTTCCTGCCTCACTGGGCACACCTCTTCTTTGTGGGATTTCCTCCATTTCCCACTTACACACATTGAAGTGCCCAGACCTCAGCTTTGCACTCCTCACCCGCTCTGCATTCATTCACTTGGTGATCTCATTCAGGCCCACATCTATATGCCCAGCGTGACCCTCCATTTGTCATTCAAGACTCATCTATTCAACTGCTCCTTAATCTTCCCGCTGGGATCTCATTGCTACACTCTGGTTCAAGTCTAGAGTATTGCAACAACCGCTTGCTTCCATCCGTGTGGCCTGTTCTCTATAGTGTATCTAGAGTGACTTTTAAAAAATGTTAAGACAGATCATGTCACTCCTTTGCTCAAAAGCATCAAATTGCTTTATTGATCATACAGAATAAAAATGGAAACCTTTCCCATTGACCAATAAGGCTTCATGTGATCTGAGTGTTACTCTCTCTATTCTGTGCCCCACCTCTCTAATCTCGTCTCATCTCTTTACCTTGCTTGCTTCTTTCCAGGCACTCTGGCATCCTTGCTAATCTTGAAATATGCCAAGCACATTCTTTCCTCAAGACCTTTGCCTTTATTGTTCTCTTTGCCAGAAAAATATCCCCTCACTTATCCATAGACTGTCCCCATACCTCCTTTATGCCTCTGTTAATTGCCAACTCCCCTGCATCTGTATAAATAGCCTGGCCTTCCTGTTCCTCTGTCTCCCTACTTTGTTTCACTTTTCTTCTTTCTTTTCTCTACCATATATGTGGCTCTTTGTTTATTGTCTCTTTGCACTTCCACTCCCTTTGAAGCATGAGCTTTTGCAAGTAACGACTTTGTTTTATTCATTGCTGCATCCCCATTGCTTAGAACACACAGTAGATGCCAATATTGAATCAATGAATGTATGAGAGCATTTTCATTATTAAAAATAATATATTACTAAGATATATTGCTTTATAATGAGTTTTCACAGAAACTATGTCTATAAAAACTCAAAAATCTGTGAGCATCTTCTCTATGGTTTTCTCATTTGCAGTTTTAGAAGATCTGTATTCCTGAGATACAGAGAGCTGAGGAGAGTCTTCCACTTCTTTTCCTTTGGCCAACATTACTTTTAGGAGAAAGGAAGAATAAGTAGGAAATAGTTTCTTCTGCCCTCAGGGCAGAATTTGTATAGTGCATAATTATTTGTCATGCAGAGAGAGGTCTTTCAAATGGCCTAGGCATCCTTAAGAACAAAGCCCAGAAAAGGCCACCTTTGCTCTTGCTCTGCCATTTCCCTGACTGGAGTCCATCCTTCATTCTCTAGCCCAGTGATCTCCTGTTTTCAACTCATTAAATAGAGATAATAAAACTGTGCCTACCTTACAATAGTGCTAGGAGGCTTGATTAATTAGTAAAAGTTTATGAAACACTTTGACATTCTCAGATGAAAGGCACTAAAGGAGTATAGAGTGTTATTATATTTTTAACAACCAGAAAGCCTAATATTAAAGTAATGACATTTCACACATTTATAAGATCAAAAGCCTTAATAAACAGATGTCATTTTATAATCATTTTATTTTGAAAAACTGAGGCACAAGAAGGCTGAATCCTATTTCTAGAGGTGACTGCAAATCAATTGAATAGTCACAAATGGATGTCAACACGTGTGCAAAGAAAGATCACAGCATAGCAAGTAGAGTTAGTTTAATGACCTTAACCATGAGGACAACAGCATGGCATTAAGAAAAAACAGCTTGTCGTGAAGAAAACCATCAACAAAATTAAAAGGCAACCTATGGAATGGGAGAAGATATTTACAAATAATATATTGGATACAGGGTTAGTATCCAAAATCTATAAAAAACTTATCAAACTTAACACCCAAAAAACAACCCAGTGAAGAAATGAGCAAAAGACATGAACAGACACATTTTTCCACAGAAGACATCCAGATGGCTAACAGACATATGAAAGATGCTCAACATCACTCATCATCAGGGAAATACAAATTAAAACCACAATCAGATACCACCTCACAACTTTTAGAATGGCAAAAATTAACAATTCAGGCAACAACATATGTTGGCAAGGATGTGGAGAAATGGGAACACTTTTGCATTGCTGGTGGGAGGTTCCTCAAAAAATTAAAAATAGAACTACCCTATGACCCAGCAATTGCACTACTAGGTATTCATACAAAGGATATAAAAATGCTGATTCAAAGGGGCACATGTACCCCAATGTTTATACTAGTACTATCAACAATAGCCACATTATGGGAAGAACCCAAATGTCTAACAACTGATGCATGGATGAAGAAGGTGTGGCATATATATATATATATATATATATATATATATATATATATATAATGGATTATTACTTGACAATCAAAAAGAATGAAATCTTCCCATTTGCAACAATGTGGATGGAACGAGAGTGTATTATGCTAAGCAAAATAAGTCAAAGACAAATATATGATTTTACTCCTATGTGGAGTTTAAGAAACACAACAGATGAACATAGGGGAAGGGAAGGAAAAATAAAATAAAAAGAGAAAGGGAGGCAAACCATAAGATACTCTTAAATATAGAGATCAAACCAAGGGCTGCTAGAGGGGAGTTGGGTGGGTGGATGGGCTAAATGGGTGATGGGCATTAAAGAAGGCGCTTGTTGGGATGAGCACTGGATGGTATATATAAGTGATGAACCACTAAATTCTACTCCTGAAATCATTATTACACTATATGTTAACTAACTTGGATTTAAATAAAATTTAAAAATTAAAGAAAAAAGAAGAAACAGCCTGTAGTGAAAAAGTCACTTGACCAAGAGCAGAGAGAACATTTTTATTTCTCTAGTTGTCAGACCATTTCATGTAATGTTAAGTAACTAATTTAACAAATATTTAGTAGTTGTCAAATAGCCTATACAGGTACAGGTGTTGTCCTTGTCCAGAGTGTAATGGTAGTAGAGAAGTATGGAGCCTAGGAGGAAGACCTGGCTTTCCTGGATTCTAACAGGGTCACTAAAGGAGCACCTACATTTGCTCAGGATAGTAGCAACACCTTTCCAACTCCTGTGTTTTCTCTGGGAATAGCCCACACAAACCTGGGAATTCCTGTGAGCCTGGAGGTGAACTGCACTGCCCACTGATTTCTCCTGGCTCTGCAATTTGGACAGAGCTCCTGCTGGCACTGGGAGGAGACTGGAAGCCAAATTGCTCCTTTGTGATTCATCAGAGTGTTAACAGCTACCAACACCTTCACTACTGACCATCAAGTGCAAAACGTTGTGCTTTTTGCCACTGTCTGTACTATAGTTCTAACTTGATAATGTGCATTGATAAAGATACCATCACTGCCTGAACTGTACATGTGCTATGTGGACATAAATCTATAAGCAAAAACAATAATAATAGCAACCTAATTAAGGAGACCCAGTTACTGAGAGGAAGAATAAGTGACTTCCTTTGTAGTAGAATCAATAGAAGAGTTACAAGACAATTTTAACAAATCCGTAGTTGCAAACAAATCACACGCCAAAAACAAACAAACAAAAAAACCTTTCTGTGTATACTAAAATGAAGAGTCAATGAAAAGAAATAAATTCCTTTTCTGAATTTCAAGTGGTAGGAAATTCTAACAGCACAGAACAAAAATATGAAGTGATGAATATCATTAAATAAAAGGTAAGAGTCTTAGAGAACATATCCTGAAAACATGCATATGAATAATAGGAGTTCCATAGGAGGAAAATGAAGAAACATAGTGGTAATAACTTAAATAATTCAAGAAGAATTGACTGGGTTGAAAGTGGACTTAAGTCTGGGGATTGGAAAACCCTCCTGGAACTAGGAAGAATTACAGATGGTCCCTGACTTACAATGGTTTGACTTAAAATGTTCCACTTTATGATGGTGCAAAAGCAATATGCATTTAGTAAAACTATACTTAAAATTTTAATCTTTTCCTGGGCCAGTGATATATGATACATTACTCTCTTTCACTGCTGGTCAGTGACAGTGAGCTGCAACTTCTAGCCAGTCACATGATTACAAGGATAAACAATTGATGCACTGACAACTATTCTGGACCCATACAACAGTTCTGTTTTTCACTTTCAATACAGTATTCAATAACTGCTTGAGATATTCAACACTTTTATTATAAAATAGGCTTTGTGTTAGATGATTTTGCCCAATTGTAGGCTAATGTAACTGTTCAGAGCACATTTAAGGTAGGCTAGGCTAAGCTATGATGTTAGATATATTAAATGCATTTTTGAGGAGCACGTGGGTTGGCTCAGTTGGTTAAGTTCCCAACTCTTGCTCTCTGCTCAGGTCATGATCTCACAGTTCATGAATTTGAGCCTTGCATCGGGCTCTGTGCTGACAGTGTGGGGTCTGCTTGCGATTCTCTCTTTCCTCTCTCTCTCTCTCTGCCCCTCTCTCTCTCTAAAAATAAATAAATAAACTTAAAAAACACATTTTTGAGTTATCATATTTTCAACTTATTGGTTTATTGGTATATAACCCCATCATAAATGAAGGAAGATCTGTTATTTATAAAGCCAAATGCCAAGACATATTTTGGTGACTTTTCATAATTTCAAGAATAAAAAGGAAATCTTATAGGTTTACAGAGAATAGATAACTTAGAAAGACAATAGCAGCTTTCCAGTATTGAGCATATTGTTTGCAATATTGGGTGATAGAAAACAGTGGGAATACTTTAATACATGATTGAGAGACTGCAATCAGGAATCATGTACCCTGCCAAGATATCATCTCTCTAACCAGACAAAGGAAGACCATTTCCAGGAATTCAAGAGGTCGGAGAATATACCACTTTATATCTTATCTGAAAAATATGTTCGAATCTGTGTTCTAGCTGAATGAAAACCAGGGAACTCAAGATCTCAAGAAGAAAAATGTGATAGGTAGTAAAGTGAAGGTCGTGTTCTGCCTATATATATTTTAAGTATTAAGTTTGAAATACATGATATATTCATTCTGCAATGGAAAAACTCAGCAATTGCTTTGAGCTATTTTTTTTTTTTTTGGTGTAGAAATGGGAGGAAGAGAGGGAGAGAAAGAAAGAGAGCATAAGAGAGAATTCATACTACTACTAATTTCATCCCTCATTTCACTTAATAAGCAGATAGCTCTGAGTGAGTATGAAATGAAATATATGACCCTGTTCTTCCTTCCATCGGCAGCATTTTGCACATGCTTCTGACAGTGTGTCTCTCTACTGTTGAAGGTTTCTAGTGCTTATGGATACATATTGTTTCAACAGCATGGCTAGTCAAATCAAAGCAATGGCTTCGTCTTGTTGTCAAGGATGATCAAAGATAATTTTCCTGCATGCAATTTCATGACTTGAAATCTAAATTGAACGAACTGCACCTCCATGTTAGATCACCAAACCAGGGATTAAAGAATTCTTATTCTAATGATCTTAATGGTGGTTGTGGAGTAGGGCAGTAAAAGACTTCTAAAGATTTTATCTTTATGTGTTGGGATGGGATGTAGGAAAGGAAATATAACAAAAGATTTGAAAGATATTAGAAGTTTGAGAGACTTGCAATTGAATTACTTGCAATTCTGTGGCAATAAATTTGCAAGACAAGAGAAACTGGATGATTTTCTAACAAAAGGAACTGGATGATTTTTGAGGAAATTACCAAAAGTAACTTAAATAAAAATAGAAAACCTGAGAAGACAATAACAATGTGAGAGATTTGGAAGGTAACATAAGATATACCATTAAAAAAGGCTAATTTTTAAAAAAAAGATAAGTACAGTGTTGTTTAAACCATTTTAAAGCCTGAAAAAAGACAAAAAGCTCTAGTTGGGTTTATGCGGCTGAGGTTTATGAGGTTATTTCCTTAATAAGATAGTAAAAAACTCCCAAAACTACCACAACTATATGGTCAACTAATCTTTGACAAAGCAGGAAAGAGTATCCAATGGAAAAAAGACATTCTCTTCAACAAATGGTATTGGGAAAACTGGATGGCAACATGAAGAAAAGTGAAACTGGCCCACTTTCTTATACCATACACAAAATTAAATTCAAAATGGATGAAAGACCTAAATGTGAGACAGGAAACCATTAAAATCCTAGAGCAGAACATAAGCACTAACCTCTTTGACCTCAGCTGGAGCAACTTCTTACTAGACATGTCAACAAAAGCAAGGGAAACAAAAGCAAACATGAACTATTGGGATCAAGATAAAAAGCTTCTGTACAATGAAGAAAACATTCAACAAAACTAAAAGGCAGCCTACAGAAAAGCAGAAAATATTTTCAAATGACATATCTGATGAAGGGTTAGTATCCAAAATCTATAAAGAACTTATCAAACTCCACATCCAAAAACCAAATAACCCAGTTAAGAAATGGGCAGAAGACATAGACACTTTACCAAGGAAGACTTAAAGATGGCTAACAGACACATGAAAAGATGCTCAACATCACCCATCATCAGGGAAATACAAATCAAAACCATGATGAGATACTGCCTCATAACTGTCAAAATGGCTAAAATTAACAATACAAGAAACAACAGGTATTGGCCAGGATGTGGGAAAAAAGTGTTGGTGGGAATGGAAACTGGTGTGGCCACTCTAGAGAACAGTATGGAGGTTCCTCAAGAAACTAAAAATAGAACTATCCTATGACCCAGCAATTACACTACTAGGTATTTACCCAAAGGATACAAAAATACAGATTCAAAGGGGTACATGTACCCCAATGTTTATAGCAGCACTATCAACAATAGCCAAACTATGGAAAGAGCCCAAATGTCCATCAACTTATGAATGGATAAGGGTGTGGCATATATATACAATGGAATATTACTCAGCTATCAAAAAGAATGAAATCTTGCCATTTGCAAAGACATGGATGGGGCTAGAATGAATTATGCTACGCAAAATAGGTCAATCAGAGAAAGACAAATACCATAGGATTTTACTCATGTGGAATTAAAGAAACAACATAGGTGCACATATTGGAAGTGGGGTGTGGGTGGGAAGGCAAGAGAGGAAAGTAAACCACAAGAGACTCTTAATGATAGAGAACAAACTATGGGTTGATGGAGAGAGGTGGGTGGGAGATGGGCTAGATAGGTGATTGGTATTTGGAGGGCACTTGTTGGGCCCTAGGTGTTGTATGTAAGTGATGAATCACTGATTTCTACTCCTGAAACCGGTGTAGCACTGTGTGTTGACTTAATAAAATTTAAATAAAAATAACATTAAAAAACTCCCCAAACTATTTATATATTTAAGAATATAAATATAAAAATTCTAAACAATTGTAAGTCAACACAACTGAACAACCATCAAGGAATATACCATGATTCGAGCTGGATTATTCAAGGAGGGTGAAAACAGCTCAATATCAAGAAAGGTATTAACACAATTGAATTAAATTGAAGGGGAACACAATATATATATCAATGCATACTTAAAGGGATATGCTGATTAAATCACCATAGCTAATTTTTTATCTCTAAATAGAATAGTGATACAAACATTCAATTAAATATATTTACTCAAATCCAACAATTATACCTGATACCACATGATGAAACTGTCATCATTTCCCTAAATTGAATTATTTCTCTCTCTCAAAATTTAACTTTAAAGTTTATTTTAAATTCTCTTACATTTCTTTTAAAAATAACTGGTTAAGAGAATCTATATAAAATGCGTTTACAGATTACCAGCTTCCCTTTTCCTGAACACCAATATTTGAAATACTATTTTGTTAATTATATATTTCTAATGCTGATAACATGTGAATTCTGTCTATAAATCCCATGTTGAGTTCTAAAATTAAATAGATTCAGAGTTCTTTGTCAGTGTTTTGACCATGACTTCTCCCCGTTATTATTTTGAGTCATGTATCAGTGGGCTAGTTTTCACTGGCCAGTAATTTTAAAAGTAGGGCTCAGTAATGCTGTGCTCCCTTTGGCTCTTATGATGGACCACTTCGTTGTGCTTAACACTGTCACATCCCTGTCCTTCCCTCAGCTCTTTATAGGCAGCTTTTCTTATCTTCAGACATAGAGTGTAACTATAGAAAAGTCTTTCTGGGTACTTCTTATTGCGTGTCACTTTTACTGTTCTGGAGAGTTTTATTTTTTCTCTTTTACTCTTCACATTTGGTAATTTTACTAAGACATGTTTTTGTATTCATAGTTCTGTGTTAACACCTCCTGGACCAGAAGCATGTTTTATTTATTAAATAAAATTTCCTGCTGTTAAAGATTTAAATAATTTTTGTCCTCTCAAAATTCTCTTTTATAGGAATGCCAATTATATGCTTATTTTCATTGGTCCCATAATCTTTTACATAAAGGTATATTTCACATATTTATTTTGTTTCATGCTGGGTGATTACTTCTAGCCTGCCTACCATGTCTCTTACTCTATATAGTCATGTTTATTTTTTTTATTCTATAGTAACGTTCAACTCTGTAACATTTCTATTTTTCTTATACATTTCTCTCCTTTTCTGTTTTTCATTTCCTTCTATCCAATAATTATTTCTTTAAATATTTGTCTTTTTTTAAAAAAAATCATTTTAAAAGATCATGTTATTTGTGATTTCTTTGAACCCAGTAGAAGTAGTTAGTAGGACTTCTAACATTTTTGGAGGAATGGGTAGAAAGAGTAATTATACCTTGGTATATTTTCTGAGTCATCCTTTACTTAGTCCGTGTTTTTTTGTTGTTGGGGAGGGAGTGTGGGGGGAGAGCTGTATCTGCCCAAAGACGTTTTATCGGTTCTTACTACTATCATGTAGAGGCCACTTATTTGCTGAAGAGTTATTTGTAGAAGGGGAGGGATGAGGTAACATAGTCTGAGCTTCGGTTTTGTTTGCCTGTCTTAAAAACCTTTCATGCAGTCCTTTATTTGGTCTCCTCTATGACATTTCCATCAGTTTTGGTGTTCTGGCAAGTCTCACAGCAGAGAACTCCTTATCACCAGCTTTATGGTTTTCCATCTAACGATGAATATCTCCCTTTTCCTGTTTTATCTTACTACCCCATCCAGAGACTTCTTGCTAAGACCTAATTGAAGGCAACAAATGACATGCATCCACATTATAGGCAAAGGATCTAAATAGACATTTCTCTAAAGAAGGTACACAAATAACTGATAAACACATGAAAAGATGTTCAGTATCATTAGTTAATAGAGAAATGCAAATCAATACCATAATGTGATATCACTTCACACCCACTAGGATATAAATGAATGTAAACTGGTGTAGCCACGTTAGAAAGCAGTTTGATAGCTCTTCAAAATGTTTAACTTAAAAGTTACCATATGACACAGTAATTCCACTCTTTTTTATATACCAAAGAGGAATGAAAACACATGTCCACACAAAAACTTGTACACGAACATTCATAGCTGCATTATTCATTCAGAATTATTCAGCTTATGGCAAAAAGTGGAAACAACCCGATTGTCTATCAACCAATTAATGAATAAATTAAATGTGGTCTATCCACACAATGAAATATTATTTGACAATAAAAAAATATGAAGTATTGATGCATGTTACAACATGGATGAATCTCTTAAACATTATGCTAAGTGAAAGCAGCCAGTCTCAAAAGACTACATATTGTATTATTGTATGATTCCATTTGTATGAAATGTCCAGAACAAGCAAAACTACAGAGAGTAGTTTAGTGGTTGCCTAGGTCTGGGGGCGGTTGTGGGAGGGGATAGTCAATAGATTGTGGGTGATGAAAATTTCTGAAACTAGATTGTGGTGATGACTGTACAACTCCAAATTTTACTAAAAACCATTGAACTGTATGCCGTAAATGGATGAATTGTATCATATGTGAATTATAGCTCTATCTTTATATCTTTATTAAGCCATTTAAATGATGACGAAGACTCAAGACTCTTGAGTCAGAATGCCCAGGTTCAAATACTGGCATTTCCAATTGGCCATGTGGCTATGGGCAACTTCCTTTACATCTTTGTGCAACTGTGATGTGGATAATGATATTACCCACCTCAAAGCTGAATTGTAAGAACAAAAAAGTGGGTGCTCAGAAAAGTCTGGTACACAATAAGTGCCAAAAAATGTCAGTTATTTTTTTGAGGTTGTCCACTGCATTTTTAAAACAATCTCAATGGCCATATTTTTCATTTCTGCAAGTTGTATTTAGTTGTTTTCTAAATAAGCTTATACTTTCTTCACATTAATTTATGTTCTTGATGCTTTTTTCATATCTTTAATAATTTTTAAACACTTTGTTTATGATGAAGTGAGTATAAGTAACTTGGCACATAGAAGGTACTCAGTAAAAAATATTTGTTGAATTTATGGACGGATACCTAGTAGATAGCTCTGCTTTCCTCAATTTCCTAGTATGTTTCCTTGAAGAAATTAATTCCTCTTTGCTTTAGTTTTTATCTATAACACAGAACAATAATATCTACCTTCTAAAGTTATTGTGGAGTCCTAATGAAATTGTGTCTAGTTTCATGCTTCATATAAAATAGTTGCTTAACTATATTGACCCTCTTCCCTTTTGGTCCCCTAGTTATCTTTTTACATGTGTCATCAAGGACTCTACCCTCTTAGGAGTGGCAAAGTGCTTGGTTTTTAATGTTTCTACTCAGGTTTTGCTGCCCTCTCTGCAAATCCTTAAAGAATCTGTTTCTCTTCTCACAGTTCTTTCACTATTGAGTTCTTTGGAGCCACACATATCCTGATGTTGTCTGTGTACATTCTCTTGGTTATTTTGCTTCTTTTGCCACTCTGGCTGCTTTAGTTACTGAATTAATGTCTATTTTCAGAATGGTAATAAGTGCAAAAGCACCTTAATGTCTACAGAGTAGAAACTCAATGCATAATGATTGAATCTTAAATAGCCCTTAAATTCTGCTGCCTGTCACTCAGTTTCCCTTGGTGTTCCACTCACTGCCCCACTGAGGGCTGCACAGTAGCTGTATGCTGGTGGATCTGCAGTCAGTTCTCTTCCTGATCCTGGCTGGCCAGACTGGGGAGCATCTTTTGTTTCATCTTTTGAATTAAAAAGGGCCTGGGTCCCTAGTAAAGGTTTGTCAGTCCTATCCATTGGAAAGAAAAAACAAGCTGAGAATCTCAGATTACCTATCTATGGTACTTTTTAGTTTTTGCCTATGATTTGAGTAAAAAGTAACCAGCTACTCTCTTAGATACAGGGATCTGCAGAAGAGCTTTTTGTTGTCTGTTCCCTTTGGTGATGAAAGGGCTGTATATGGTATTCAACAGATACTAAATTACTTTATAAATTGCATCATTACTAAAACATAAGGTGAAACTTAGCTCAAGTTTTGGGTACTATCCAAATGAAGATATTACTGGAAGGATAATATCATAATGTTGTTTCATCAACGAGAACTATTTGTATCCTTTATGCTATAGACTTCAGGGCCAACAGTAGGTGGTATCTTTTGTGAAAACAATTAAAGCAAGAACTGGGGGTAGGGGTGGAGTATAAAAAGAGAAACATTTTGAAAAAGAGGTGGAATATTTTCAGGCACTGTTCAGCTCCCAAAATGTAATCTTTCTTTCTCTATGCCTAGAGTTCTATATATTCTTCTTGCAATAGAAATCAAATATTTAGTGAAAACAAATATAATTATCAATGAGTCAGATGTTCCATGGTTTTATTATTATGGAGGTTTATATTGGATGTTTATTGTCATATTTTGTCTTCCTGGAAGTCACAATCTCTTCTGAAAAAGATCTTTTTTCTTGTGGAAACTACCCCTTTCCCACTCTTAGCCCAAGGGACTTGAATAAGGTTGATCACTATATACTATTTTTCTGGCCAGCCACTCTAATCCATTCAGAGATAGGCTCAGTCCTATTTAAAAATTTTTTTTAATCTTTATTTATTTTTGAGAGAGACAGAGAGAGACAGAGAGCTCAAGAAGGGAAGGGCCAGAGAGAGAGGGAGACGCGGAATCCGAAGCAGGCTCCAGGCTCCGAGCTGTCAGCACAGAGCCCTATGTGGGGCTTGAACTCACAGAATGCACGATCATGACCTGAGCTGAAGTCAGACGCTTAAGTGACTGAGCCACCCAGGTGCCCCAGGCTCAATCCTATTTAAAAGCAGCTCTACCTGATAAGGGTTATAAATTCTACTATTACCTTGGAGTTGCTGAGAAAATGGCTTATATTTCATTGATTCTAGGGTGCCCTATTTTCACCCATATTTTAACATCACTGATATTGGGGTACATTTTATAATTAACATCATAACAAGCTATTCTGTTATTATTAAAGGATCAGCATTTTTTCTTATTGATACATAAATGTATTTTCTTACAATCAGTGGTGATGTAGGTCCCATGAAATATGATATACTTGGGGCTTCTGGCAGCTGTCTTGCCATGATGAGGGCTGAGGTGGTCTAAGAGTGGAGAGGACAGGGGAGGAAAACAGTTTAGAGATCAAAACAAACTGAGCACTAATGATGTAATTCAGATTCTGTTGTATCTAATCACATCTGAAGTTAATGCCCAGTTTCTATAAGCCAACTAACTCTCTTCACTCAGCACACACTTGTTGTTTAAATATGTGTTAGTGGCTCATTGCTCACTTTTAATTGCCAGAGTTCTGACCACTTGTGTATCAAGTAAAGAAGAGATATTATCAAAGACTACACCTGAACAAAGAGAACTCAAGTGACATTGTGGTCACTTTCTCCTTTTGCAAAGTTAATTGAAGAGAAATAATTGATGTGAAGCAATGTGGAGTATCCAAAACATTTGACAAACATAAATAAGGGCAATAACAGACATTTTCTATAAGGAAATACTGAGATGCTTTATAATTCAGGAGGCAAGCATAAGCCATGGTCACATTCTAAGGTCTGTGAAACAGACCAATATTCTTAGTTGCCCCTGAAATGAAAATGACTTATGGAGATTTCTGTCTAGGAGTAAGGCATTCTCACATGCTCATCAAGATTTAGGGAATTTACAGATAAAGTACAGTCCAGACACACTAACAGTAGACACACTACAAAGGATGTGATGAGTGGGCAAAGGGATGTGTGCATATGTGGAGAATGCAGGGAATTAAGGGCCTAGATCCTTCAACTGTCCGAAATGCAAAATTTTATACATCAAGGTAAACAGTGGGACTACATTTTTGGAGGTAAAAGAGTAGTACAAACTCTAGTTTTCTAGTATCATTGTCATGAAACTGTAATTTGACTAAGGCTTCTTCTACAAGTGATCAAGAATACTTTCTAAAATTTCAGGTTATTTGATAACTATAAATCCTTAAAATCTCTATAGGATAGAACATATGTGGAGATACTGTTCTGTCTTGTTCAGATGCCTTTCTTAAAGATAGACAGTGCAATTGTGCATAATTAGCATATTTTGGCCTTAAGCCTTGCACCTAGTAATGCTCTTCAAGTGATTAGGAGTACCTGAGAAATGCTATAATCCCCTAGAAATGTACTGTTTGGTTTTTCTCACTGCTGTTACGAAAATGACTAGGAATGCGTAAACTGGAATTAAGGAACATTGTTTCCTGCCAGTTAAATGAGCAGGACAAAGGTGTATATGTTCAATCATGTTTGCTGAACTAAGGACAGCTCAAGATCATTTCTTAATTGAATTGTTTAAATAATACCTTTCACTCCCAAATCATTTTGTCTTTATTAAAAAATGAACATTATGCAATTAACATGTGTTCTCAGTCTATTTTTCCTTTAAAACTATGAAAAATGTGACAGGGGATTACCTTTACATGAAGAGGGTGTGGACAGGTCTTTAAGAAATTATCTGACACTTCACAAGCAGATTTAATACAAATCGTAGCCATTCTTTTTTATTTGTTTTTATTGGATTTTTCTTCCACTTCTGTCATCACAGAAATTTACATGATACTAATCTAGGTGTGATTGCTATCTTTTTATGCTCCATTAAAAAAAAGTTGAGCCAAATTCTTGAATGAGCACTTTGGTTTATATCAAGAGAGGCATGATTGTATAACCAAACATATTCAGATACTAAATCTGTAACCCCATCTTGTAGAAAGAAGGCATCAGCAGAACCACTTTGAGAACCTCCATCCCAGCCTGGATGCTGTCTGCTTAGTTTTATGTTTCCAAGGGTCATTTGGGTTCAGGCATTACTAATACAAGTAGCACTTAAGTTTTAAACAAACAAACTCATTATTCGTGAGTTATGATGTAGACAGAATGATTAATAAATCTATTCAATAGTTAAACTTTACACAATCAATTACAAATAGGCAATATTTTTCTAGTAAATGATGTTAATGCAAGTAATTTTAAACACCCCAAATCTCCCCTGGTCCCAGGATATCTGTAGTAGTTACCAACCAGGAGGGACAAGTACACCTTATCTGTATTGTTTCATCAGTCTCTTATTTTGTTCTCTTGTAGTATACATTCTTGAGTAATTCTTTCCATGAGCTACTCCATCACTGTATGCAGGCTTTCTGATCCCTATGCAAAGCCATGTAAAGTTATTTTCTCATTCTCCTGAACACACTTTTCCCCCTTTCCCTGGATACTTTCTTTAAAAACTTTCCCTTCTCTTTGCATCCACCACTTGATTTGTTCTGTATTCCTCTTCTCATGTGTCAGCCCCTTGTTTTTACTGTTGCCTAGCTTTCTCTATTGCTTACTTTGCTTTATATTTGTGTTCTTGGTGAAAAGGGCAAAAAGGTGAGTATTGTTCACTTAGGAAATGCTGTTTTGGGGAGTAGACAAGATGACTACTTTAAAGGATTATTTAGAAGACCATCCAGTCTAGTATACAAAATAAATATTTCTACAGTGCTTTCCATTTCTATAACGTAAGGCAGTTAAAAGCATTGCAACTTTATAAGCAGCTGAGCAACTGCATGACATTATAAGGTATCATTAAGAGCACAGTCTCTGCAATCAGACTTCTCAAGAGTTCTCTGATTTTTATAGCTTACTCCTTAGAGTTCTCAAACTTCAACATTAATTTCACTAGATCTTATTATTTCCTTTTTCACTATCCATCACTCCCTCATGTACTTTTAATTCCTCTTCTCCAGTATAATTCTGTGGTCCATCATTATAATTACTTCTTTGTATTGCTCAAGTCAAGCAAGAGCCTCCCTTGCTCCATCACGATCTCCTGACAAAAACCAACTGCTCTTCACTTAAGCTTTCAGCCTACCCTATACCTGTGACTCACGGCAAAATGTGACTGAAGAAAGGCACATAGTCAAGGTGACTAGTCTTACTTCATGTGCATAACAGTGAAACTAGGCCTGGATCTGTGCCCACATACTTTGCCTCTTTTCCTCTTACTATGCATGAACAATCCATACTAAGAGATAAGTTGTCTATAACTTGTACATTAGGCTGTCTTCCTTCTCACCTACTCAAGAACTTGTTCCAAGCATTTTCCCCTCGTTTTCCAGCACCATCCACTTTTCATCATCAGTTTGATCACTCACATAAGCATATAAATGAATAGAAATCTTCCTTTTTCATGTGTAGCAAAATTGCACCCAAGAATTGTCTATGTTTATTTTCTTCCATTGCTTTGTTCTCATTGTCATTTGAACTCTTTCCAAGTAAGCTTTTAATCCCATAATTCCATCTAAAGTATTTTGGTTAAGGACTCCAAGGACTTGCATGTTTCTGAAGTCAGTGGTCAATTCTCAGTCTTCATCTTACTTGAGTACTCAGCTGCATTTGACAGAATAGATTCTTAAATCCTACTTGAAACACCTTCTTCAATTAGCTTCTGCGGCAGCATAAACCCCTGAATTTCCTAGCCACTTCTTTTTCTTGTTCATCCTGTTTGCCTGAACTTTCAAAGCTGGCATGCCTCAAGGCTCAGTCCTTAGGGGAAAATAGTTTTTTTCTAGCTAGTCTCCTTTAGTGATCTCATTTAGTCTCATAACTTTCGAGACCATCTGCAGCACTGATGACACTCAGTTTTGTATCTTAAATACAGCTCTCTTTCCTTTTTCAAACGCTTCCATCCAGCTTGTTATTCAACATCTCCATTTGACATAGGTACCTAATAGGCACCTTAAACTTAATCTGCCCAAAATGGAACTATCATTTTCCCTCTAAACTTTGTTCTTTCAAGACTTCCACTTTAGTAAATGGTAGTTTCATTCTTCCAATTGCTCACACCAAAAATCTTTATCAAATATAATTTTTAGGAGATAGGAACATGACTCATACAAATATAAAATGAGTATGTGCCAAAAACGTATTAGCTCACATATGTGGGAAACAGGGTGGTAAAGCTGATTCAAAAAGAATCAAAAACTCGACAGAGATAAAACTGATTCAAAGAAAACAGAAATTATGTAGTCAGGAAAGCAAGAAAAGTAAGTTTGCTAAATTGGAAAAAATAATGGTTAATAATCTTTAGGACAATCAATCTGTTGAGGTTATCTTCTCTGCTGGATAGAAAATGTTTGCATCTTTATTGGACAAAAATTTACAAGTGAACATGTAACTTCACAGTAGTGAAATTATTTCAAAATAATAAATAGTGAATCAACAACATTGGTGCATGCCCTATATAGCCTTAAGTCATCTCTGTCAGGGCCTGTGAAGTAATGGCCTAATATGAAAGGACACATAGTCATCCCTTTGTCTTATTTCCAAGTTTTAGACAGTGTTTCTTAGTGCGTTTAGCCATCCATAATTTCTGTCTTATTTTCCCACTGTATATCATCAAATCTTGTTGACTCTAACTTCTATAGTAAGAATCTAATTACTCCCTACTACTTTTACTGCTGCTTATCAATCTGGTCCCGACCACCAGGATTTCTTGCTTAGATTGTTGTCATTCTTCCTGACTGGTTTCCCTTACACTTTCTTTCCTTTTTTCTTTTTCTTTTCTTTTCTTTTCTTTTCTTTTCTTTTCTTTTCTTTTCTTTTCTTTTCTTTTCTTTTTTCTTTTCTTTTCTTTTCTCTCTCTCTTTCTTTCTTTCTCTCTCTCTTTCTTTCTTTCTTTCTTTCTTTCTTTCTTTCTTTCTCTTTTTTAATGTTTTATGTTTTATTTTTTTTTTTATTTTTGAGGAAGAGCATGAGCAGGGGAGGGACAGAGAGAGAGGGAGACACCAAATCTGAAGCAGGCTCCAGGCTCTGAGCTGTCAGCACAGAGCCCAACACAGGGCCCAAACCCATGAGCCACTGTGAAATTATGATCTGAGCCAAACAAAGTCAGATGCTTAACTGACTGAAACACCCAGCGCCCCTCCCTTACGCTTTCATAATCTAGTTTCAATAAAGCAAACAGTGATCCTAAAGTAAAAGTTAGCCAGATCATAATACTTCCCTTGTTAAATTCTTCTAAGTTCACATCTTGCTCCCTGCCAAATAAAAAAGTCTTTGCAATGGCCCATTACACCTTTCATGATCTGTACCTCCCTCCAAACTTACTGTCTCTCTGAAATTATCTCCTACAACACTCTGGCCATTTACAATGTTCAGCCCACAGGGACTGCCTTGCAATTTTTGAACACACATAACATGCTTCTATCTCAAGGCTTTTTGGACTTGTTCTTTCTGTCTGGAATATTCTCCCAGATACTCCCCTGGATCACTCCCCACCTCCACCAGGTCTTGCTCAAATACCACCTTCTGAGTGAAGCCTTCCCTGACTACCGTATTAAAACTCTAACCCATTCCCCCACATTTCTGCCCCTGGTACTCCCCTAACACTTCTGCTTTATTTTTCTCTGTAACATTTACTACCTTCTGACATATATATTATTTATGGAGAGCAATTTTTTTGTCAATTTTGTTCATCAGCATGTCCCAAAAACCTCAAATAGTACTTGACACATGAAAGGTATTCCAGTATTTTTGAATGAGTATTAATTTTCCATCTATTCCTAGTACCATTTCTTATTTTCTTTCTAGATGGTCCATGTTAACTTTAAAAATTTTTTTATGTTTATTTATTATTGAGAGAGAGACACAGAGCATGAGCAGGGGAGGGGTAGAGAGAGGGGGGAGACACAGAATCCAAAGTAAGCTCCAGGCTCTGAGCTGTCAGCACAGAGCCTGACGCAGGGCTCGAACTCCCAAACTGCGAGATCATGACCTGAGCCAAAGTCGGTCGCCCAACCAACTGAACCACCCAGGCGCCCCGGTCCATGTTAACTTTAAAATGAAGCTGTTATTTATTTCTGATTTACATCCTAAAATTGTTCCTAATTCGATCAAATTAAAACTAGTTATTATCTACATACAAGACATTGGGTCGGTCCTATGGAGGACACAGGGGAATTAAGACACAAGGATTTGCGATCTTGTTAGGGTTATAAGACTAGCAGATGAAAAGTTAAATGCTAAGAAAAGATATAAGTAATGTTTCAAACCAAAAAAATGATGAAATGTCAGGAAACAGAAATACTTAATGACTAAAATAGTTTGCTTTCTGAGCCTAATGCTTAGATGTTGTAAAATGAAAAGTTCATAGACAGTAGTGTATTTTCCAAAATAAAAGAAAGGAATTTAAATATACAAAATAACCAAGGGGTTACTAAATGACTTTTTTTTTATTTGTAAAAAAGTAAGAAACTCATTGTGAGATGCAAATGTGAAGGAAAAGAAAGTCTATTTCTTAGTTCCTGAGCAATTGCATGAATACCTATTTGGGGTGGGAGGCAACCATTTTGTTCATGGTATTTTCTTCATCGTTCTTACCTTTCTCATGCAGGATTGGTCTTTGTAGTGAATTCCACTTTCTGCTTATGTTTCAAATTCTGTCCTTTCTGTCTGGCCTTCCCCTGCCCCCATTCACACACACATACGCCCCTCCTGATTGTGTTTAGTGGAATGACCAGTTCTTCTGTAGCTCTGATCATAAAACTAGAAGCTTATTCTCTAAGGTGTGTTCGGTCTCAAATCAAGCCCTCTGCCAATGGTTTGCCATTTTTGGTTCCCTAATCTTGTCACAAAAAGAAATATTTAAAATATATCTGCACTGCCCCTCTAGCCATAATCTAAGAACCTCAAAATTATATCTAGATAAGTTAGATCTCAGTGTAACTAGTGCTGCTCTGAAAAGAATGTGCTTTGCTTAAGGAAAATGTTTATGTTTCACTCCCTAGCTTCTTCCAAAAAAGGTTTCAAGCTACTTAGGTAAATGGAGTACAATGAAAGCTTTATCAGCATGGCTTGTTTAATTTCTTTTGGAAGTAACATTGCTAACCTTACTACAGTATTTTAGTTGATACTACAGTAAAAAAAAAAAAAAAAAAAATTACATTTGCACTGAGAAGCTGCCAAAGATAGCCGAAGTCAAAAGATGAATATAATGTACTTATTAAGGCTGTGTCCTCTTTCCATTTTGAAATTCCCTACCCTTAGGGCAGGCACCAAGCTGTCTCTGTTTGATGCAATACCAACTTTATCAGTGATGTTAAATAAATAAATAGGAAATAATGATTCCTCAGACTGGCTGTGGCAGTTAACAGACATGTTCTCTGTCAAAACTGATCATAAGCAACAATTTCAGATGAACTTCCTTTTTGAGTAAGCAAATCTTTAATATTTGTTTTTGCAATAGACCCTTTTGATCTTTAAAACTAGTCAGCAAATTAAAGGTTTTTAAAAAATTTAATAATTTTCCTAATTTATAGCAAAAATTGAACTTAAATAATATATATTGAGGGCACCCAAAATTTCCTCATTATTTCTCTGTTACAGAACTTCCCTGTATAAATGTAGGTCAAATGAAAATCATATTTCCTTTGCTTTCTCTAAAGTCATTCTTAATTTCTTTTTCTTTTTTGTCTGTGCTATTTCTGCTTCCCTTGATGCTTAATGTTCTGAAATAGTTGTAGAATGTCAAAAATATATTGCCCTAGATATGTGCATTGCTAGCTATTATTATGCCCTGTCATCGAAGTTCTTTCAATTCTAGGAAGAAACCTGATATAAATCTTGAGAATAATTTTTAACATTAGGGTCAAGTAAATCCCACATTTTAATAACAATAATTAATTAATTTTTATTACTTATGTTGTTTTTCTGAAAGTGTTAAATTTTTGTCTGAGAAAGTTTATCCCTTTACAGGTCTAATGAAGGTTTTAACCTTCTGATGCTGACTTCTTTTTTTTTTTTAATTTTTTTTTTACATTTATTTATTTTTGACAGATAGAGTGAGACAAAGTGAGAGTGGGGGAGGGGCAGAGAGAGAGGAAGACACAGGATCAGAAGCAGGCTCCAGGCTCTGAGCAGTCAGCCCAGAGCCTGATGCGGGGCTTGAACCCACAGGCTGTGAGATCATGACCTGAGCTGAGGTCGGACGCTCAACCGACTGAGCCACCCAGGCGCCCCTGATGCTGACTTCTAAAGTCAGCTTTGTTTATAACCCATGCCATTAATATTATTAGACCAGAAATTAATAGCAATAATAATCATAGCAAACTTTTATTAGGCATTTACTATACTCTAAGTTCTGCTATATCTTTATGTGCATATGCCATTAAATCATTGGGAAGCACTAATATTAAATTCTTAATAGATAAGAAAGATGCAGTTTGGAAAGATCATTAAATTTGCTCTAGGTAATGCAGTGAAAGTAGGTCACACTACCAATAAAAGTGGGAGACTAAGGATATTAACATAAATCTGTTAGACAATATTTCCTGAACAAAGAGCTTTGTGGTATGATCTCATTTGTGTTCTTTCTTCCTTTCTTTCTTTCTTTCTTTCTTTCTTTCTTTCTTTCTTTTTTTGTTTACAAATCACAGAAGAAAAGTGTAATATTACACCAATTGTATAGATGAAGAAACCGAGATGGTTAAGAACTTTGCTCAAGATTACACAGCCACCAAATAACTAACTCTGTATTTATTGAATGACTCAGTCAACAAATTCTTTTTGAATGGCTACTATGCCTGGCATTGTACTAGCCTCTGGGTTTAGGAAGATGACAAAGACACATTCAGTCCTGTGGGGATTTATTGCCTGAGGAGAATCAGAATAAACAATTTTAGTGCTCAGTAGAGGAGAGGGCTCTATGAGAACCCACTGGAGAGCAGCAGTTTAATTCAGATGGAATAGGATGGGAGGTGGTAAGAAGAAAAGCTACTGACCCTGCAAATTGAAAGATGAGTAAGAAGCAGCAAGATCAAGGGAGGAAAGAGAGCAAGGATGTTTTAGGAAGAAGGACAAAAGCATGAACAAAGTCTAAGAGGAAGAAGGCTTGACAATTTTAAGGGGCCACAGGTGCTGCCAGCAGAATAAAATGAAGAGATAGTAGGGAGAGGTGAGGAGGGGAAGTTGCAGGCATGAGGTTGTGAAGCTCCTGGGATACTATCCTAAGCTGTCTGGATTTTGTATTCTGAAGGCAATAGGAAGCTGCAAAATTATCAGATCAGAAATATCTGGCAGGTGTGGAGATTGAATTGGAGGTGAAGGCAGGAAGAGAAATAAAGTATGAAGCCACTGTGGTAGACGTTAAAAAGTGATACAGCTTAAACTAAGTCATAGGCTGTAGGAACTGAAGAGTGGGCGGGGGGCAAAGATAATAAAGTGGGAGAACTGACAATATTTGGTAAATGACAGGTTGAGGAGACTGAGAGAAAAGGAGGATTTTAAGATGACTTCGACGTTTCTGGGAGCTTTTTGCATTTCATAGTTTTTTTTTCTAAAGAGCATGTCTATGTGATATGACTAAATTAGCTGCATATTCTCTTTGACTAACACACTCATCATTACAATTTTAAGTGATTAATTGTGGAGGGTTTTTTTTTAGTCTGAATTGTATTCATTATACAAGTAGAGTAGTTCACATGCCAAACAAACTGTTCCAGTGTTTAAACTAAATGAATTAGCCAAGAGATGATTCCTCAATTCTAGTCACTAAAATTTCCACTTACTTTTAAAATTGCAAAGTTGCTGGGTATGTGTGTTCTATACTTCCTTAACTACTTAGTGATCAAGCATCATGCATTCATACTGTGAAGGTGGAAAGAAAAAAATAATAATATGTTGATAAAAAGGAGCATTTTGGCATTAACTGCAAATTCAGTTAATATTTTTTTTCCTTTCTCCGTCTTTTGCCTATGCATTCTGAAGTGATGATTACATAATCTGGGAATTAAAAAAAAATGAGTCAATGTTTCCAAATCATACATTTGTTTGGAGAATGACGATGAGAGATTTGGGATCCCATTAAAGTCCTCTGTTCTGTCCTAAACACTATACCAGATCTAAAAATTCTTTGGAGATCTGGGGTTGATCACAATATGATGCGTTCTGGGCCTGTTTAGAGGGATAGAGAAAGGAGATTTCTTTCTTTTTTTAAAGAGTGAGGAAAGGGCAGAGAGAGGGAGACACAGAATTTGAAGCAGGCTCCAGGGTGTGAGATGTCAGCACAGAGCCCAACGCAGGGCTCAAACTCATGAACCATGAGATCATGACCTGAGCCAAAGTTGGATGCTTAACCGACTGAGCCACCCAGGTGCCCTAAGAAGGGAGATTTTGATGTTCAGTGTACTGGGTTTCTGAGGATTACTCACCAGTCCCTTCTAAGAGTCAGCAGCTGGTGAATCTCCAGAAAGTAGATGTCCTGCCTTTTACATAGAACTGTGGGTGTACTTTTTAGTTACCCATCTCAACGTGGGACAGCAGCAGTGGAGGAGAAAGGGTGGCAGGGAAGGACAAATGAGAAAGAAGGCTATGTTTTTGATAATTCCTCTTTTTTTCTGTTTTTTTAATTTGGTTTTATGTTAATTACGTCCTTCTGCTTGTTTTTCTTGTTATCTTAAAATTCGTGAATTGGATATTATTTTGAATGCGTTCCCTCTATCATTTGTAAGATTTTGATAAAGATTGTCATTAATTATTATTATTCTCTTTAATGTTTGGTAGAATTTACCAGTGAAACCATATGGTCTTGGGTTTTTCTGGGCTGGGAAATTTTTGATTCCTAATTCAACTTTTATTCTTGTTATTAGTCTAAGAAGATTTCCTGTTGCTTGGATTCAAGATCCATGATTCAATTACGGCAACTTGTGTGTTTTTTGAGAATTATCTCTTTTTTTCCCTAAGTTATTTGATTTGTTAGTATATAATTGTTTATAGTAATCTGCTATCATACTACGTATTTCTGTGGTTATCTGTTACATTTTCTCTTCCATTTCTCATTTTGGTTTTTGAGTTTTCTTTTTTGTCCTTAGTCAACTTAGTTAAGGTATTGCCTATTTTGTTTATTTTTTTGGATAAATTAGTCATTACTTTCTTTTTTTAATTAATTAATTCATTTAAATTTGAGTTAGGTGACATACAGTGTAGTATTGGTTTCAGAAGAATCCAGGGATTCATTACTTAAATATAACACCCAGAGCTCATCCCAACAAGTGCCTTCCTAAGAATGAGAATCTCAAGAATGCTCTATGCCCAGTGTGGAGACTGACATGGGGCTTGATGCAGGGCTTGATCCCACAACCCCAGGATCATGACCTGAGATGAAAGCAAGAGTCAGATGCTCAACTGAGCCACCCAGGTGCCCTTCTCTCTACATTTTTTAAAAATATAATTTATATAAAAGTTTGCTAACATACAGCATATACAGTGTGCTCTTGGCTTCGGGAGTAGATTCTTGTGATTCATCACTTACATACATCATTCAGCACTCATTCCAACAAGTGCTCTCCTCAATGCCCATCACCCATTTTCCCTGACCCCCACCCCCTTACACCCTCAGTTTTTTCTCTATATTTAAGAGTCTCTTATGGTTTGCCTCCCTCTCTGTAACTATTTTTTTTTCTTCTGCTTCCCCCATGGTCTTCTGTTAAGTTTCTCAACTTCCACGGATTAATGAAAACATGATATTTGTCTTTCTCTGACTGACTTATTTCACTTAGCATAATATCCTCCAGTTCCATCCACGTTGTTGCAAATGGCAAGATTTCATTCTTTTTCATTGCCGATTAGTATTCCAATATATATATATATATATATATATATATATATATATATATATATATATATATGTATGTATACCACATCTCCTTTATCCATTTATCAGTTGATGAACATCTGCATTCTTTCCATAATTTGGCTATTGTTGATAGTGCTGCTATAAATATTGGGGTACATGTGCCAGTAAGAAGAAATAGAAAACTTGAGCAAATCCATAATCAGCAAAGAAATTGAATAGGTTATCAAAAATCTCCCAACAGATAAGAGTCCTGGGCCAGATGACTTCCCAGGGATTTCTACCAGACATTGAAAACAAAGTTAGTACCTATTCTTTTCAAGCTATTCCAAAAAATAGATACAGAAGGAAAACTTCCAGACTCATTCTATAAAGCCAGCATTACCTTGATTCCCAAACCAGACAAAGATCCCACTAAAGAGGAGAATAACAGGCCAATACCCCTGATGACCATGGATGTGAAAATTCTCAACAAGATACTAACAAATCGAATTCAACAGTGTATTAAAAGAATTATTCACCATGACCAAGTGAGATTTATTCCTGGGCTGCAGGGCTGGTTCAGTATTCACAAATCAATCAGTGTGCTACATCACATTAATAGAAGAAAGGATAAAAACCATAGTATCTTGTCAACAGATTCAGAAAAAGCATTTGACAAAATATAGCATCCTTTCTTAATAAAAACCCTCAAGAAGTCGATATAGAGGAACATACCTTAACATCACAAAAGTCATATATGAAAGGCCCACAGCTAATATCCTCCATGGGGGAAAACTGAGACTTTCCCCCTGGAATCGATCCCATTTACAATTTCACCAAGAACCATAAATACCTAGGAATAAACAAACCTAACCAAAGAGGTAAAAGATCTGTACCCTGAAAACTATGAAAGAAAGAAAAACCTTATGAAAGAAACTGAAGAAGACACAAAGAAATGGAAAAACATTCCATGCTCATGGATTAGAAGAACAAATATTGTTAAAATGTCAATACTACCCAAAGCAATCTACACATTCAGTGCAATCCCAATCAAAATAGTACCAGTATTCTTCTCAAAGCTAGAACAAACAATCCTAAAATTTGTATGGAACCACAAAAGACCCCAAATAGCCAAAGTAATGTTGAAAAAGAAAACCAAAGCTAGAGGCATCACAATCCCAGACTTCAAGCTGTATTACAAAGCTGTAATCGTCAATACAATATGGTATTGGCACAAAAACAGATACATAGACCAATGGAATAGAATAGAGAACCCAGAATTGGGACCCACAAATGTATGGCCAACTAATCTTCGACAAAGCAGGAAAGAGTATCCAATGGAAAAAGACAATCTCTTTAGCAAATGGTGCTGGGAGAACTGGACAGCAACATGCAGAAGAACGAAACTGGACCACTTTCTTACTCCATACACAAAAATAAACTCAAAATGGATGAAGGTCCTAAATGTGAGACAGGAAACCATCAAAATCCTAGAAGAGAAAAGAGGCAACAAGTTCTTTGACCTTGGATGCAGCAACTTCTTACTTGACACATCTCTGAAGGCAAGGGAAATAAAAGCAAAAATGAACTAGTGGGACCTCATCAAGATAAAAAGCTTCTGCACAGCAAAGGAAACAATCAACAAAACTAAAAGGCAACCAATAGAATGGGAGAAGTTATTTGTAAATGACATATCAAATAAAGGGTTAGTATCCAAAATGTATAAAGAACTTACCAAACTCAACACCCAGAAAACAAAAAATCCAGTGAAGAAATGGGCAGAAGACATGAATAGACATTTTTCCAAAGAAGACTTCCAAATGGCTAACAGACACATGAAAAAATTGCTCAACATTCATCACTCATCATCAGGGAATACAAATCAAGACCACAATGAGATACCACCTCACACTGGTCAGAGTGGCTAATAAACAACCCAGGATGCTAACAGATGTTAGCAAGGATGTGGAGAAAGGGGAACCCTCTTGCATTGTTTTTGGGAATACAAACTGGCGCAGCCACTCTGGAAAACAGTGTGGAGGTTCCTCCAAAAATTAAAAATAGAATTACCCTATGACCCAGAAATAGTACTAATAGGAATCTATCCAAAGGATACTTTCAATTTTATGTTATTGTTTATTCTGGTCTCTATTTTATTTATTTCTGATTTTTCTTTATTATTTCCTTTTTCTACTAAATTTCAGCTAAGATCCTTCTTTCTACTTCCTTGTGGTGTAATGTTGTCTATATGAACTTCTTTTCTTTTTTTTTTTTTCTTTTTTTTTTTTTAAATTTTTTTTTCTTTTTTTTCCAACGTTTATTTATTTTTGGGACAGAGAGAGACAGAGCATGAACAGGGGAGGGGCAGAGAGAGAGGGAGACACAGAATTGGAAACAGGCTCCAGGCTCTGAGCCATCAGCCCAGAGCCTGACGCGGGGCTCGAACTCACGGACCGCGAGATCGTGACCTGGCTGAAGTCGGACGCTTAACCGACTGCGCCACCCAGGCGCCCCTGAACTTCTTTTCTTAATACAAGCGTTTATAGCATAAATTTCACTCTAACATCCCATAGGTTTTGGAATATTGTGTTTCTTTTCCTTTTGTTTTGAGACATATTTTGATCTGCCAGTTGATTTCTTATTTGGCCCATTGCTTGTGAAGTAGTGTGTTAATATTTACATATTAAATATTTAATATTTACAATGAAGATATTCCAGCTTTGTTTTATGTTTGATCTTTAGTGTTGTACCATTGCAATTGGTAAGTATATTTGGTATGATTTCAGTCTTCTAAATTTGTAATATTTGTTGTGTCTCTTTTTATGCAATTTAACCAGGGGATTCTTCTGTGTGTCCTTGAAGAAAATGTGTATTCTATTTTTCTTGGATGGAATGTTTTATATATATCTTTTAGAACCATGTTTTCTAAAATATGCTTCAAGTGAAAAATGTTCTTGTTGAAAAAAATAATACTTTTAACTGAGGGTACTCATTTAAAATAAAACATATCAGAGGGAAGGTGGTTGGGGGGGGATGAGTGAAATAGGTAAAGGGGATTAAGAGTACATTTATCATGATAAGAACTGAGTAATGAAGTACACAATTGTTGAATCACTATATTATACAGCTGATAGTAATATAACAGTGTATGTTAACTGTACAGGAATTTAAAAACTTAATTAAAAAATAAAAATTTGAATTGGACATTATTTTGATTTATTTTCTCTATTTTAAAATAATAAACATTTAAGAATATAAATTTTTAATGAGTTCTATTTATTCATTTACTTTGTTAATGAGATATTTAAGTCCATGAAATTAATTATAATTGTAGTTTATTACATTTTTTAGATGGATTGTTAAAATCTTCTATCACTATAGTAATTATATCTATTTCTCTTTCTTATGTCTAGTAGTGTTTTTATTGATGTTTTTGTGGCTATATTATTCATCTGTAATAGTGCATCTATTTTGCTTTCAGTTTTGATGCTGCCTTTTATCAATCAATAATGACCTTACTTTAATACTTTGTATGTTTGACTTTGCCTAATGTTAATACTGTTATTTTTGCTTTATTTGGAGAGTTTAATTCTTTACTGCTGTATTTCTTGCACATTTATGATCATCTTTACAAATTATACTAGGAATGTTTCTCTCCTTGCATAATCTAACTCATTACTCACATATTTCCCCTGATTTTCACATGCTGTGTTATTACATGCCATATCTGAAGATATCTAGACCTTTATCCAAATTTAGGCACTTTCCAGCTGTTGTCCTTTCAAAAGTCTGTTTCTTTCTGATTTTGATTAATTGTAAGATTAATGTGTGTGGAGGATTGTTAAAATCACTTATTAGTAGCAGGCCTTTCATTCTTCAACTTTTCTTCACAGTCTTGAAATAAAATCACCTTGATGACAAGAATTCTTGTTGTTTTCTTTTCATCCATGTATGAAAAATGATCATTTTGCAAGCTAAAGAACATTTAGTACTTTGAAATAAAAATAAGTAAGAGTCCATGAAAAGTGAGAAGTGTCCTAAACAAGAGGATTAGAATGGGAGTTAACTGCTCTTTCTACCCCATCTGCTTTCCAAATGTGGCTCACTCCTTCGGATCTGCATAAAACAGAAAATGTGGGCAAGGTCAGAGGCTCATTCTTGTTTGGAAAACCTTTATTACACTTGTCAGCCAAAGCTGCAAGCATGCTGACCATTGAAAGAAATTTTATTTTCCTTATTCACAGTTTGTGATTATCCAAGTAGATTTCTTCTTCCTAAAATTTGAGATCAACGGTAATGTAATTTCTCAGTTTCAGGTCAATAGCTTCCTTTCTGTCTTTCCTTTTCCAACTAAATTCGGGAAAAGATGATATAGATCTTCTCTAACCAATTTATTTGTGGAAGATTTTCTTCTCTCCATACACTGTATGCTTTGGTTTAATTCCTAATGGGTTTTGTATCCACTGTAAGAATCTTCCTCAAGTGGACTAGAGGTTAAAGTTCTCTAACATGAAGACAAGTAAGCATTGACTCATTCTAATATTTCATCTCTTTGCAGTTTATAGATCTTCATTTTTGACCTTTAGTCTTTCTTGCCAGACTATCTCACTCAGAAGACAATTAAAGAGGAATGGTTTCCTAAGCAGTCACAAAGGACACAATTTTTAAAGAAAATAGCCACAATCTTTAAATAGTTACTTTTATTTCTATTTGGTGTACTGTGACTGGTTAAAAACCACCCTTTTAGATCCTTGACCTAAGATCTATTTCTTTGTCTTAATACCTTTTTATTGGTTACTTTTTAAAACAAATTTAAGTGTAATTAACATATAGCATTATATTAGTTTCAGGTGTATAACATAATGATTCAATATTTGTGTAATGTCAAAATTATCACAACATGTCTAGTTGTTATCTGTCACTATAAATAATTACAAAACATTTTTTCTTATAATTTCTTATTTTTCAAGATCTACTTTCTTAATAACTTGCAAATATGCAATACAATATTATTGACTGTAGTCACCATGCTGTACATTACATCCCCATGACTTATTTATTTTATGAGAAATTTGTATCTCTTGATCCCCTTCTCCCATTTTGCCCACCTCCCAACCCCCTCCCCTCTGACAATCGACAATCTGTTCTCTGTATCTATGAGATTTATTTTGCCCATCTGTTTGGTTTTTCAGATTTCACATATAAGTAACATCATATGGTATTTCTTTTTCTCTGTCTGACTTATTTCACTTAGTATAATACACTTAAGGTCTATCCTTGTTGTCCCAAATGGCAAAATTGCGTCCTTTTTTTTTAAATTGATGTGTAGTTGATACACAATATTACACTAGTTTCAGGTGTACAATATAGTGATTCAATATGTCTGTAAGTTATGTTATGCTCACCACAAGTGTAGCTACCATCTGTCACCCTACAATGCTATTATAATACTATTGACTCTGTTCCCTATACTGTATCTTTTATCTCTGTGACTTTATTCCATAACTGAAAGCATGTATCGTCCACTCTTCTTCACCTATTTTGACACACCCACAACCCCAAACCCCCGTCAGTTTGTTGTCTGTGGGTCTCTTTCTGCTTTTTATTCATTTATTCATTTGTTTTATGTTCCAGATTCTACATTTATAAGTGAAATCATGATATTTGTCTTTCCCTGTCTGACTGATTTCACTCAACATAATACCCTCCAGGTTCATCTATGTAGTCACAAATGGCAAGATCTCATACTTTTTATGGCTGAGTAATATTCCATTATATATCACTTCTTTTTCCATTCCTATATTGCTGGGCATTTAAGTTACTTCCATATCTTGCTTATTGTAAATGATGCTCCAGTAAACACAGGGGTGCATATATGTTTTTGAATTAGTATTTTATTTTCTTTGAGTTAATATCCAGTAGTGGAATTATTAGATCATATGCTGTTTCTATTTTTAATTTTTTTACTTCACTTAATTTTTATTTTAGAGAGAGCACGAGCAGGGGAGAGATAGAGAGAAAGACAGAGAAGAGAGAGGAGAGAGGAGAGAGGGAGATGTATTTTTAATTTTTTGAAGAACCTCCGTACTATTTTCCACAGTGGTTACACCAGTTTACATTCCCACAAATAGTATGTGGGTTCCCTTTTCCCCGTATCCTCACCCACACTTGTCATTTCTTGGCCTTTTGATACTAGCCATTCTGACTGGTATGAGGTGATATCTCATTCTGGCTTTGATTTGCATTTCCCTAATGATTAATGATGCTGAGCATCTTTTCATGTGTTTGTTGGCCATCTGCAGGTCTTTTTTGGAAAAATGTCTATTCAGGGCCGGTGCCTATTTAAAATTTTTTTTTTTAACATTTGTTTCTATTTTGAGAGACAGAGAAAGAGCAGGAGCAGGGGAGGGGCAGAGAGAGAGGGAGATACAGAATCTGAAACAGGCTCCAGGCTCTGAGCTGTCAGCACAGAGCCTGATGTGGGGCTCGAACTCACGAACCATGAGACCATGACCTGAGCCGAACTCCGCTGCTTAACCGACTGAGCCACCCAGGTGCCCCTAAATTGGATTATTTGATTTTTGGTGTTGAGTTGCATAAGTTCATTATATATATGGGATATTAACCTCTTATTGGATATACAATTTGCAAATATCTTCTCTCATTCAGTAGATTCCTTTTTTGTCTTGTTGATAGTTTCCTTCACTCTGCTTAAGCTTTTTATTTTGGTGTGGTTCCAATAATTTATTTTTGTTTTTGTTTCCTTTTCCTGAAGAGACATATCTAGAAGTGTCATGTTGGCTGATGTCAAAGAATTAATGCCTATGTTTTCTTCTAAAAATGTTATGGTTTCAGGTCTCATATTTAGTCCTTTATCCATTTTGAGTTTATTTTTGTGTACAGTGTAAGAAAATGGTCCAGTTTTATTTTTTTACATGCAGCTATCCAGTTTTCCCAGCACTATTTATTGAAAAGACCATCTTTTCCTCATTGTATATTTTTGCTTCCTTTGTCATAGACTAATTGACTATGTAAGTGTGGGTTTATTTCTGGGCTCTCTGTTCTGTTCTGTTGATCTGTGGTCTATTTTTGTGCCAGTACCATACTGTTTTGATTACTACAACTTTGTGGTAAATCTTGAAATCTGGGGTTTTGAGGTACTCCCAGCTTTGTTCTTCTTTCTCAAAAATCACTTTAGCTATTTGGGGTCTTTTGTAGGTCCACACAAATTTTTGGATTACTTACTCTACTATGAAAAGTGCTGTTGCTATCTTGATAGGGATTACATTGAATATGTAGATTACTTTGGGTAGTATGGACATTTTAATAGTATCAATTCTCCTAATTCATAAGCATGGAATATTTTTCTGTCTGTGTCTTCTTCAATTTCTTTTATTAGTGTTTTATAATTTTCAGAGTACAAATCTTTCATTTCCTCGGTTAAATTTATTCCTAGGTATTTTGTTCTTTTCGATGCTGTTGTAAATGTAATTGTTTTCTTTTTCTTTTTTTTTTAATATGAAATTTATTGTCAAATTGGTTTCCATACAACACCCAGTGCTCATCCCAAAAGGTGCCCTCCTCAATACCCATCACCCAGCCTCCTCTCCCTCCCACCCCCCATCAACCCTCAGTTTGTTCTCAGTTTTTAAGAGTCTATTATGCTTTGGCTCTCTCCCTCTCTAACCTCTTTTTTTTTTTCTTCCCCTCCCCCATAGACTTCTGTTAAGTTTCTCAGAATCCACTTAAGAGTGAAAACATATGGGGGCGCCTGGGTGGCACAGTCGGTTAAGCGTCCGACTTCAGCCAGGTCACGATCTCGCGGTCCGTGAGTTCGAGCCCCGCGTCAGGCTCTGGGCTGATGGCTCAGAGCCTGGAGCCTGTTTCCCATTCTGTGTCTCCCTCTCTCTCTGCCCCTCCCCCGTTCATGCTCTGTCTCTCGCTGTCCCAAAAATAAATAAACGTTGAAAAAAAAAATCTAAAAAAAAAAAAAAGAGTGAAAACATATGGTATCTGTCTTTCTCTGTATGACTTATTTCAGTTAACATAACACTCTCCAGTTCCATCCACGTTGCTACAAATGGCCATATTTCATTCTTTCTCATTGCCACATAGTATTCCATTGTGTATATAAACCACAATTTCTTTATCCATTTGTCAGTTGTTGGACATTTAGGCTCTTTCCATAATTTGGCTATTGTTGAGAGTGCTGCTATAAACATTGGGGTACAAGTGCCCCTATGCAAAAGAATGAAACTAGACCACTTTCTTACACCATTCACAAAAACAAACTCAAAATGGATAAAGGACCTGAATGTGACACAGGAAGCCATCAAAACCCTAGAGGAGAAAGCAGGAAAAAACCTCTCTGACCTCAGCCGCAGCAATTTCTTACTTGACACATCCCCAAGGGCAAGGGAATTAAAAGCAAAAATGAACTATTGGGACCTCATGAAGATAAAAAAGCTTCTGCACAGCAAAGGAAACAATCAAAACTAAAAGGCAACCAACGGAATGGGAAAAGATATTTGCAAATGACATAGGACAAAGGGCTAGTATCCAAAATCTGTAAAAAGCTCACCAAACTCCACACCTGAAAAACAAATAATCCAGTGAAGAAATGGGCAGAAAACATGAATAGACACTTCTCTAAAGAAGACATCCAGATGGGGGCGCCTGGGTGGCTCAGTCGGTTAAGCGTCAGACTTCAGCTCAGGTCACGATCTCATGGTCCGTGAGTTTGAGCCCCGCGTCTGGCTCTGGGCTGATGGTTCAGAGCCTGGAGCCTGCATCCAGTTCTGTGTCTCCCTCTCTCTCTGCCCCTCCCCCGTTCATGCTCTGTCTCTCTCTGTCTCAAAAATAAATAAAAAACGTTAAAAAAAATTAAAAAAAAAAAGAAGACATCCAGATGGCCAACAGGCACATGAAGAGATGCTCAACATTGCTCAAAACCACATTCAGATATCACCTCACGTCAGTCAGAGTGGCTAAAATGAACAAATCAGGAGACTATAGATGCTGGAGAGGATGTGGAGAAACGGGAACCCTCTTGCACTATTGGTGGGAATGCAAACTGGTGCAGCCACTCTGGAAGACAGTGTGGAGATTCCTCAAAAAATTAAAAATAGACCTACGCTATGACCCAGCAATAGCACTGCTAAGAATTTACCCAAGGGATACAGGAGTGTAATTGTTTTCTTAATTTCTCTTTCTGTGACTTTGTTATTAGGGTATAGAAATGCAACTGATTTCTGTGTATCTTTTGTATCCTGAAACTTTACTGAATTCATTCATTATTTATAACAACTTTTGGTGGAGTCTTTAGGGTTTTCTATATATATTATCATAGCATCTGCAAATAATGACAGTTTAACTTCCTCCTTACCACTTTGGGTGCCTTTTAGTTCTTTTTCTTGTCTGATTATTATGGCTAGGACTTTGAGTACTATCTATCTTCTTCCATTCTTGTCTTATTCCTGATCTTAGAAGAAAACTTATTAGTTTTTCACCACTGAGTATGTTGTTAGTTGTATGTTTTCATATATGGTCTTTATTATGTTAAGGGACTTTCCCTCTAAACCCACTTTGTTGAGATTTTTTAAATCATGAATGGATATTGAATTTTGTCAAATGCTTTTCTGCAACTATTCAGATGATCATATGATTTTTATCTTTTGTTTTATTGATGTGATGTTTCATGTTGATTGATTTGTGAATATTGAACCATTTGTGCATCCCTGGATAAATCCCACTTGATCATGGTGAATCATCATTCAAATTTTTTTTAACATTTATTTTTGAGAGACAGAGCGAGACCGAGCACGAGTGGGGAAGGCAGAGAGAGAAGGACACAGAATCCGAAGCAGGCTCCACTGTCTGAGCTCTCAGCACAGAACCTGACAAGGGACTTGAACTTAGGAACTGCAAAATCATGACCTGAGCCAAAGTTGGCCGCCCAACCGACTGAGCCATCCAGGCGCCCCAGTGAATCATTATTTTAATGTATGGTTGAATGAAGTTTGCTACTATTTTGTTGAGGATTTTTTTGCAGCTATATTCATCAAGGATTTTGGCCTATAGCGCATTTTGTTTTGTTTTATTTGTTTTATAGGGTCTTTGGAAACTTTTATTCCTCTTCTATTTTTTGGAATAGTTTGAAAAGAACAGATATTAACTCTTCTTTAAATATTTAGTAGAATTTACCTGGTAACTCTAGTCCCTCTGGTACTAAATTTTTGTCTGTTAGTTTTTTTGTTTTTTTTTTTTTATTACTAATTCAATTTAATTACTAGTAATTTGTCTGTTCAGATTTTGTGTTTCTTCCTGATTCAGTTTTGAAAGATTTGTGTTTCTAGGAATTTGTCCCTTTCTTCTAAGTTATCCAATTTGCTGGCATACTTTTTATAAATATCATTCTATTATAATTCTTTATATTTCTGGGATGGTGATTGTTACTTTTCCTTTTTAATTTCAAATTTTGTTTATTTGTGTCCTCTCTCTTTTTTTCTTAAAGAATTATCAATTTTGTTTTTCTTTGCAATGAACCAGGTCTTGGTTTCATTCATATTTTCTATTTTTTTGTCTCTATTCCATTTAGTTCTGCTCTAATCTTTATTATTTCCTTCCTTTTAGTAATCGTGGGCTTTGTTATTCTTTCTCTAGTTCCTTTAAGTTCAAGGTTAGAGTGTTTATTTGAGATTTTTCTTTTTTTCTTGAGGTGGCCTATATTGCTATAAATTTTCCACTTAGTGCTACTTTTGCTGTATCTCAAAGATTTTATACTATTTTGTTTTCATTTGTCTTCATGTATTTTTAACTTTCTCTTTGATTTCTTCATTTACTCCTTGGCTGTTTAGTAGCATGTTTTTTAGCCTTCATGCATTTGTGTTTTTTCCAGTTTTTCTATGAGGATTATTAACTTCTGGTTTCATACCATTGTAGTCAGAAAAGATGCATGATATGATTTCAGTCTTCTTCAATTTATTGAGATTATTATGTGGCCTAACATGTGATTTATCCTGGAGAATGTTCCCTGTGTACTTGAAAACAGTGTGTATTCTGCTGTTTTAGGATGGGATATTCTGTATGCATCCGTTAAGTCCATCTGGTCTAAGATGTTTTCAAAGACGCTATTTCCGTATTGATTTTTCTGCCTGGATGATCTATGCATGGATATAAGTGGTGTATTAAAGTCTCCTACATTATTATATTGCTATCAATTTCTCACTTTATATCTGTTAATATTTGCTTTATGTATTTAGGTGCTCTAAAGTTGGGTGAATATTCATAATTATTAAATTCTCTTATTGGATTGATCCCTTAATTTTATGTATTGTCCTTCTTTGTCTCTTGTTACAGTCTTTGTTTTAAAGTCTATTTTGTAGATATAAGTATTTTGTAGATATAAGTATTTCTACTCCAGTTTTTTTTTTTTTCATGTTTATTTTCGTAGTATATCTTTTTCCATCCTTTCAATTTCAGTCTATATGTGTCTTTAGGTCTGAAATGTGTCTTGTAGGCAGTATACAACTGGGTCTTGGTTTTTATCCCTTCTGCTACACTTTGTCCTTTGATTGGAGCATTGAGAGCATTTACATTTGAAGTAATTATTGATAGTAGGTATGTACTTGTCATTTTTTTCATTGTTTTCTGGTTGTTTTTGTAGTTTTTCTCTGCTCCTTTCTTCTTCTCTTGCTCTCCGTCTTCATGATTGACGGTTTTCTGTAGTGTTATGCTTGGCTTTCTTTATTTTTTGTGTATCTATTATAGGTTTTGGGTTTGTGACTAACATGGGTTCATATATAGGATCCTGAGTATATAGCAATCTATATTAAGTTGATGGTTATTTAAGTTAAATACATTCTAAAAGACCTTTTTTTTATTCCCTCCTCCATGTTTTAGGCATATGTTGTCATATTTTATCTTCTTATTGATTTTGTTACTTTTTAAATGTTTATTTATCCATTTTTGAGACCCACAGAGAGAGAGAGAGAGAGAGAGAGAGAGAGAGAACAAGTGGGGAAGGGGCAAAACCATGAGATGATGACCTGAGCTGAAATCAAGAGTGGGGTACTCAACCAACTGAGCCACCCAGGTCCTCTGATAATTTTCTTACTGCTAAATATAGCCTTTCCTTTCCACTTAAAGAAGTCTCTTAAATATTTCTTATAAGACCAGTTTGGTGGTGATAAACTTCTTTAAAATTTGTCTAGGAAACTCATTATCTCTTCTTTAATTCTGAATGATAATCGTGCCAGGTAGAATATTCCTGCTTGTAGCGTTTTTCGTTTTCCCTCTCAGCTCTTTGAATACATCATCCCACTACTTTCTGGCTTGCAAAGGTTCTGCTAAAAATCAGCTGATGGTTTTATGCGGTTTCTTCTGTTCATATCTTTTTCCTTTTGCTGCTTTTAAAATTCTCTATCTTTAATTTTTGCCATTTTAATTTTTATGTGTCTTGGTATAGACCTCCTTAAATTCATCTTGTTTGGGATTCTCTGTGCTTGCTGAACCTGAATGTCTGTTTCTGTTCCCAGGTTAGGGGAATTTTCAGCTCTTATTTCTTCAAGTAAGTTTTCTGACCCTTTCTCTCTCTTTTCCTTCTGGGACGCCTATAATGTGAACGTTTGTTCACTTGATGTTGTCCAAGAGATTCCTTAACCTATCCTAATTTTTTAAAACTCTTTTTTCTTTCTCTTGTTCAGATTGGTTACTTTCCATTACTCTGTTGTCCAGATGGTTGATCTGTTCATTTGCGTCTGCTATCTACTGTTGATTCCTGCTGGGTATTTTTTATTTCAGATATTGTATTTTTCAATTCCAATTGGTTCTTTTTTAAATTTTCTTTCTCTCAGTTGAAGTTATTGCTGAGTCTTCCACTCTTACCTCTAGTCTGGTGAGCATCTTTATGATCATTACTTTAGGAGAGCCCTAGCACCACACCAGCCCATGCTTTATGAGGCATATTGCTTAACTTTGTTTTACTTAGTTATTTTGGGGGGGTTTTGTCCTGTTCTTTTGTTCGGAGCGTATCTTTCTGTCTCCCCCATTTTGCTTGACTTTCTGTGTTTGTTTCCCTGAATTAGGTCAAAGAACTTCTAAAGTTGAAGAAGTGGCTTTGTGTATGGTCACCTCCTGTGTACATTATGTGCCTGGTGACTGGCTGGCTGGCTAGAGCTGTGTCTGGTATGGGTTGGGAGTCCTAGGGCACTCTATGCTGGGACTTCCCTGATGGAATGGCTGGAGCTGAAGTGGAAATGGGCTGGAGTGTCCTGGGCCAGAAGGGCCCCTGGTGGGATGACTAGAGCCAAGGCAGGCCAGGGGGTCCTGGGGCACTCTGTGCAGGGGTTGCCTCAGTGGGGCAGCTACAGTCAAGGTAGAGCACAGGCTGGGGTTGGGGGGTCCTGGAGCACTCCTCAAAAGGCAGTGCCCTGGAAGGATACCTGCAACTAAAGTGGGCATGAGCTGGTGTGGTGCAAGGGCTCTCCTCTCAGAGGGTACCCTGGTGGAATGATTGGAGCTAAGGCTTATGTGAGCCAGGGATCCTGGCATGCTCCATACAGGAAGAACCGAAGAAGGCATGGGCCAGGCATTCCCAGGGTGCTCTACACCAGGGTGCGTGCCTTGGTGGAGTGGCTGCAGCTGAAGCATGAACCAGGAGGTCCCAGAGTGCTCTGCACTGGGGATGCCTTAGCAAGCCATCTGGAGCTGAAGTGATATGAGCCTGGAGTGTTCTAATGTGCTTTACATCTGTGTCATCGTGGTATGATGGCTGGAGCTATGGTGAGCACTGATCAGGGGTGTTCTCATATGTGCGGCATTGGGGTCGCTGTGGTGGGACAGCTAGGCTGGTGTGGGCTAGGGACCCAGAGCTCACTGAGGCAGTCATCTCATTATAGTGCCCAGACCTTGCTCCCCTCCAGGATATCAAGGTGGAGAAAGAACAGAAACAGTGGTGCTCACCAGCTCCTCCAACCTGGAGAGAGTTCTAGCAGCTTTTCCACTGTTGGTGGAGTTCTGGGGCTCTTTTATATTATAGTTGCTCTTTTAAACTGCAGCTTTTTTTCTTTGCCCCAGGGCATCCAGGACTAGGGTGGGACCTACTGGGGATGCAACCAGAGCCTTGCTGTTAACTGCACTATCACAGTGGAGGGCAAACATAAACCATGGCACTCCTCAGCCCCTCCAACCTAGACAGGGTTCTGGCAGTTCCTCTGCCATTTGGTGAAATTATAATCTAGTTGCTCTTTTGAACTGCAGCTTTTTTTTCTGTGCTCCAGGGCAGATGGATCTGCTCACAGTTTCCCTGTACTGTCCCTTCCCACTGTAGTTCATATTAGGAGTGGTGGTTCCCTTTGTTACTGTATCTCCACTTTTTTGTTGTTCTCTGGGTGGTCTCTGTAGCTTTTGTTGTGCTGAAGCTGTTCACTTAGCTCTCAGCTCTTAAGGAGAAATTGCTCTATAGATCTGGTGCGTCCATAGAGGAGGTAAGTTCAGGGTCTTCCCATATCATCATCTTGGACCAGAACTCAAGATGACATCATTTTTTGTGGCTGAGTAATATTCCATTGTGTATATATACAGCATTTTCTTTATCCATTCATCTATTGATAGACATTTTGATTGCTTCCATATCTTGGCTATTGTAAATAATGCTGCAGTAAACATAGGAGTGCATATATCTTTTCAAAGTAGTGTTTTCATTTTCTTTGGATAAATATGCAGAAGTGGAATTGCTAGATGATATGGTAGTTCTAATTAAAAATCTTTGAGGACAGTCCAGGCTGTTTTCTGTGGCTATGACCAATTTCCATTCCCACCAGTGGTGCATGAGGGTGCCTTTTTTTTCACATATTTGCTAACATGTTATTTCTTGTTTTTGTTGTTGTTGTTGTTGTTGTTTTGTTATTTTGACAGTACAAACCCTAACAGGTATGAGGTGATATGCCATTGTGGTTTTGATTTGCATTTCCCTGGTTAGTGATATTGAACATCTTTTCATTGCCTATTGGCCATCTGTATATCTTCTTTGGGAAAATGTGTTCAGATACTCTGCCCATTTCTAAATAATATTGTGGGGTTTTTGTTGTTGTTGTTATTGAGTTATATGAGTACTTTATATAGTTTGGATATTAACTCCTTGTCGGATATATAATTTGCAAATTTTTCTTCCATTCAGTAGGTAGCCTTTTGATTGATGGTTTCCTTTGCTGTGCAGAAGCTTTTTACTTCGGTGTACAAACCGGTCCCTGACCAGTAATGGTTCAGTGTACAAATTTTCAGCTTTACAATGGTGTGAAAACAAATTTTGAATTTTGATCTTTTCCCAGGCTAGTGATAGGAACTATGATACTCTCTTGTGATGTTGGGCAGGGTAGTGAGCCGCAGTTCCCAGTCAGCTACTTTATCACAAGGGTAATCATCCAATACACTTACAACCATTCCATACCCACACATCCATTCTGTTTTTCACAGTATTCAATAAATTCCATGAGATACTTAATACTTTATTATAAGAGGACCCAGGTGGCTCAGTCAGTCAAGAGCCCAACTCTTGATTTTAGGTCAGATCATGATCTCAGGATCTTGAGATCGAGTCCTGTGTCAGGCTCCACACTGGGCGTGGAGCCTGCTTAAGATTCTCTCTTTTTCCTTCTCCCTCTCCCCCCCACCCCACCCCCACTTGTGTGCATGCATTCTTTCTTAAAAAAAAAAGTTTGTGTTTGATGTCCCACCTGTAGGCTAATATAAGTGTTTTGAACACGTTTAATGTAAGCTAGACTGAGCTATAATGTTCACTAGGTTAGGTATATTAGATGCATTTTTAACTTACAATATTTCAATTGATGATGGTTTTATGAGGACATACATCAAGGAAGAGCTGTAGTCCCATTTGTTTATTTTTGTTTTTGTCGCTCTTGCCTTTGTAATCAGGTTCAAAAAATTATTGCCAGGGCAAATACAGGAAACTTACCATCTATATTTTCTTCTAGGAGTTTAAAGGTTTGCGGTCTTACATTCAAGTCTTTATTTTGAGTTAATTTTGTGGATGGTGTAAGGTAATGGTAAAGTTTCATTCTTTTGCATGTGACTGCCCAGGTCTCTCAACACCATTTATTGAAGACTGTCCTCTTGCCATTGTATATTATTGCCTGCTGGTTACATTTTCTTATATTTTAGTAACTTCTAATTACTTCCAGTTGACTGTTTCTTAACGATCTGTCAGAACTGAACAATGAGTAAAGGAAAATATTCCTATCATTAGTTAAGCTCTTTCTGTACACAAGGGCCACAAAATGATAAAGTGAGCTTCAAAGAGTATGCATATCACACATATAATGAGATAGCGGTCAGGAAACAATTAATTAAAAACCATAACAACATTACATTGAAAATTAAAAACATACAGCTAAAAAAATTTCAAATACCTGGATAAAATACCAGTTCAGAGATAATGCCCCTGACATAGAAATATTATGCATGTTATAGAAATGATAAGTTTGTCTTTATCTGGTTTGTTGACTGTTAATATTTATTTGCATCAGATTTCTTAGTTACTGGGAATGTAGTGTTGATTTGGCCAAAGTTACAGGTTTAATTCCTATGTGAGTTGTTAAGACAGAGTGATGTGTTAGGTCAGGCATAGGAGTAATAGGCATCTTTTCTAAGGCATTGCTTCCAGTAGCATGGCTATATTTATTAGTCAAATGACTAGAGAAATCTGTTAAACTTTCTGAGTATCAGGATCCTCATCTATAACATATGGGTCGTAGTCTCTTACCTTTCTATCTCAGAGAAGTGTGAAGGAACAGGGAGATAATGTAGTTGAATATTCTGTTTAAAACTGAACAGCATGACACAAGTAGAGGTTATTATTAGTGCTATTCTAGTCATACATTACAATCTCCATTGTCTTGCAAATCATGCCTCTACTGTGCAAGGATGGCCAATCCTTTTCATTTTCTAGACTGTCCTGGTTTCAGTAGTGAAAATCCCATGCTCCTGGGTAACCCCACTATTGCAAGAAAGCTGGACTGGTATTCATCCTATAATATGTATGAGGTTGTGGTTTGCAGCATATAAATAATTCTCAGTTCAGTTGTGCTTTCCTTCTTGAATAGCATCTTCATTAATTAATTCATCATAAGTTTGAAGCATCCACAATGCAACAGCACTTTTCAAGACAATGAGTATGTAATGGTAAGCCAAACATGTTGGGTTTCTGCCCTCAGACAAAAGGCCATTCTATTCTGAGAGAAAGAAATTAAAACAAATAAACATACAAATAAGAATACACTGCAAGTTGGGAGAAATGTGCTAAAGAAAAAGAACAAACTTCTATGAAAGACAATAGAAGAGATCTTTAGACTGTTTTAATGAAAGAAAGATTTCTTTTAGATACTACAAACAAAAAGGGAATTTTGGGGGGGAGAATAACTAAAAGTGAAGATTTGAGATTTGCGGATAAAAGGACAGGATTTTTCTGAGTAAAAAAGTAGTAGTAGACAGTGTTGTAGTATGGTTTCTAGCAAGATAAAGATAATTAAGGAAAATGATACTATGGTCATGGATCAATCAGCACTCATTTATCAGAGGAGCAGAGAGCATGAGTCTTGTACAAGAGGAAATATTATATAAAGTCAAATTATCCCAGTATGTTCTAGGGTATTTGAAGACATCAGTCTTGGAATTAAAACTCGCCAAACCTATATTCAAAGAAAGAGGAAAGAGCTATTGCAGCCTATGTGGTGGTGTTCCCCTTAAGGCTGCCTCCCCAAATGGACTTGCCTCTGAAGGAGCTGAATTACTCTGTGCTCTTGAGTGCCAGCAACAGGTAATTGGAATAGTAGAATGAACAAAATCATAGCCTCTCTAAGATCATGGATGTCAGCACATGGGTTGCTTTAGCTAATTTGAATTTTGATCTAATCATATCAATTGTTATGATCCAATCAGATGGCTATGTCTAATAGAATGGGAAATTCCATTTTTAATTTTGCATTTATAGATTGGATGAAATAATGGAATAAGTGTTTTGTTTGGATTACTCAGCGCTCATAGGTGTGTAGGATAGCCCCTTTGAAAGCTTTTGGTCCCCAAATCTCTCTCTTGCCATAGCATTAGGACTTGCTACAATTTTATGGAGACTTTCCCATAATGCACAATGCACTCTTCTCTAATTTTTAATTTCTTTTTGAAATAAGAATGCATACATTTTTGTACATTTCTGGGAATCCATAATCATATTTTACATGTTTTAAGTGTTAGACTGGATATTGAACAATTAATGTGTATGCAGTACTATTATAAACAGAAAACAATAGAAATTTTTAAAGAGAGAAATTTTTATCACTAGAGAATAATTTTTTAGATTCAATACATGATTCTAAGTTTTGTTTTTTTGTTGTTGTTGTTTCTTGCCTTTATTTGTTGAGAGAGAGAGAGAGAGAGAGAGAGAATCTTAAGCAGGCTCCATGCTCAGCGCAGAGCCCAACTCTGGGCTCAATTCCATGACCCTGGAATCACGACCTGAGCTAAAATGAAGAGTCAGAGGCTGAACCGACTGAGCCACCCAGGTGCCCCTCAGTTGTTTTTTTTTTTTTAACCATCAATTACTCCTTCTTCCTTTTGTGGACCCCACATTTAGAAAGTCTGGACACTATTAGGTAATGAAATGTTTTTCCATTTTTTATTAATTTCATTTATATGATTCAGAACTTCTGGCAAGCATGAGACATCTAGAATTACTTTTTTAAATTTGCTAAAATTCCAGCCAATTGCAAGGAACAATCACATGAGATGTTATTGGTCAATAAATGTTTGTTAAATTAGATGTTAGGATAGAAAAGTAATAATATTGTTGATATTTTTTTGATAGAAACAGTGCTATTTTAAGTTTCCTTGATGTAAAAACCATTCTATTGAAGCAACCATTTTAATTTAAATAATACTCTTATTTCAAGTTAATACTATTTTGGAGTCCACAAACTATCAGCAGCCAGTTGTATTTTGCTAAGAACTAAAGACACAATATCTACTCACTTATTTTTTCACATTTAACTATGTACTGCATAGTGATAATTCATGTTTGTTCATACATGTATGTGTGTCTTTGTCCATTTATTCTTTCATCCATCCAATAATCAGTGGTAGGCCTGGTATCAGGCACAGAGGAATCAGTAGAAAAAGACACAGCCTTTTCCTTAAGGGGCTCAGAGTTTAAAAGAGCTCATTATTTCTGTAACACAGTAAATTACCTGACAGACACCGTGGAAATAAAGGAAAAGCATTGCAGATATTGGCTTGCATAAAGTTAACAGCTTTACCTGACATTTTACTTATTGATCTTTCCTTCTCAAGACTTGTTCCCATAAGTAAGTTAATATAAAAATGAGATTACACAGAACCATTGAGTATCCCCTACTTGGGCCTATTGCAGAGTAGCTCACTTAAAAAAATAAAAAAGTCCGATTCTGGTAAACATTAAACAAATTACTAAACTACCTCATACGTGAGTAAATAACATTTCTCTTTAGACTATAAGAAAAATGTCAAAACTCCTTTTGCAGGAGTAAGAAATCAGTCTTCAGCTGGGGCAGTGGCTTTTTGAAGGAAACATTGCTTGTATTTGGATTAGGAGGGGCATCATTAACATAAGCGTAATGCAGATTGATCAGAGACTTCTGCTTTTCAGACCAGACTCATTAACATACAGTTGGGTCTAGAAGAATGACACGAGTGCCAGGGTTTAGCAGAAGGCACAAAAGGAATACCAACTTCTTCGACTCTTCAAGCCATTTGAAATAACAAGTTCTAAGAACAGAAGTAATTTCAGGTCATGGTCAAACACAGAAGTGGCATTCCTTCATTTAGTGCTCTTCTTACCTATTTTAACTTCTCAACATTGTGACTTTGGTTCATTTATTTGGTCTTTTATGCCAACCTAAACTGTTGTATTCAGGGATATATAGACAAGTAAATGTATATGAACATACCAATAATTACGTATTTCAATATATTTAAAAATTTAAGTGACCTCCTGTCTTTTCCACTAGCAGATTGTTCCAATTTCCTGCCAGTATGACCTGATCTAGGCCTGGAAATTAATTACTAATAGCTAAAATACCTTTTGCAAGATACTATGTTTCATGTGCAACATGGGCTTTTCTCACTTAACCATCATACTACTCTGTGTGGTTTGAGGTAGTATATCTCATTTACAGGTAAAGAAACTAAGACCAGGGCAAGGTTTCAGAGCAATATGTGGCAGTGCTACGATTTGAAAACTATTGTCATTGCTCACTTTAGATGACAATAATTGCAAGACAAAATTTTGTTAGTTTTATAAATTAAAGCTATGCCTTGTCCTTCAGCACTTTGGTACTGTTTTCTTTACATATGCAGAGAATACATGCTACTGCTTTTGGCTAGAACACTATTTCCTCCTAATCCTGCAATGGACAAACTTTCTTACAAATGTTTCAAGTCACAGCTCAGGATTACTTCTCTAAAGAAGATATCTGTGGCAAACAAACTGAGCTGATTTCTTCTGTAACACGCTGCACATACCTTTTTCTCAAATACTTTACACTCTGTTCACAATTTCATGGACATGCCACGGAGTAACTCTTTGTTAAATAAATGGACTAATGAGCAACCTACATATCAAATTGTTCTGAATTAGGTTAGAATTGGGCATGCAAAATGTTGCAGCAAGGGACGAAAGAGTGAAAATATCCTAAAGAAGGAACAGGCATGGCTGATCCCATGAGGCATAACAGTTTGGAGAATAAATGAACCCATGGAAAAAAATAGTGTCTATTTAGGAAGCACAGAGATGACAAGTGAGATGAACTTAATATCCAATTGCTGAGAGCATGGGGGTATGGATGCTCTCAGGGTGAGAGTAACACAAAACTGAACTAGAGATCTTTCTTTCCTGGAGCAAAGTGTTAATCCCATAATTTCCCTTTCTGAAACACCTAGGTGTTTTGGAACTAAAGTCGATCATAGAGTTCAATTGTGTTCTTAAACCATGGTGCAGCCACAAGCAGATTGAATACTGTTGTCTCTTTCAAAAGCAATATGTAAATGACCCTATAAGTATGCTAAACATCAGTTCATCAACTACTTATTTTTTCACTCCATTAGAGAAGAAAATTACTCCATTTGTAGAATGTTTCATTTCCTTGTCCACAGAGCCCATCGCTAAAGCATAGGTCCTGCTGACATGGCAATTTATTTCAGAATAGCAAGAGGAAAACCACATAGCATGTTGTCTAAATTGTTGAATTCTTAAAAATCAAGGTAGAGGTCAGAGAATCTTCTCCCATTAGATTAGGGAGAAATACTATTAAGGTACTTACACAATGATATCATGAAAAGATGCCAGATTGGGCTTAGTTTTCCCTATCTTGCTATTTTGGCCTCACTCTTTTGTGAGGAGACTGGGCAAAGTGGTCTCCACAGTTACCTTTTCTAAAATTCTAATTCTAAAATCTAACACTGTCCTGCTTTTTGACCTTTCTTCCTCCAAATCACTGCCTTTTACTCATTTTGTTGGTCATCTATGTGCTAAAATAGGCAAATATTGTCTCATCATTTAGTGTGATGTCTTGTTAGCAGTTCCTGGATGAGAATGGTTAACAGCAGGCCTTGGAGATGGATAAATAGTACATTCGTTGGAGTTTGCCAGTTACCAACTATGTGAACTCAGTTAAGTCTCTCAATTTCTGTAAGCCTCGCTTTCCTCATCTATAAATTGAGATTAATAGCACAACCATGCTCATAAGTTTGTGGTTAAGTATTAAATGAGGTTGCATGTAAAGTGGTGTACATTTATTGACTAGTAAGAATTGCTTCATTATTTATGTTAATTTTGCAGGAAAAGATGTTCAGCTTCAGATATTTGGATTTTTATGTGTGAATTTCATTTATTATTTGTATGTTCTTTCATATTATCCCAGAGTAAAAGAGGAAATTACTTTAAAAATAAAATCTAGGCATAATTTACAACCTTATAGGATCACTGTTGGATGCTTGAAACTAATGTAACATATGTGTCCACTATAGTCATATAATACATAAATAAATAAATAAAGTTTAGTCAATGATTATAGAAGCTACATGTGTAGTCTAATTGCTACATAAACCCTATGTTGCTTTTTATACTGAGACCCCAATTAACTTCAGTTGAAAACCTGTAAAGTATGAATCTCTGCTGATTCTGGACAGAACAATTGGATATGTCACAAAGTGTGTTGCTAAATAAATCATGTTTTATTCTAGTGATTCAAAGATGTGGCAGCACACTACCATAAAAATGGGCAAGCATATTGTTACTTTGTATGGTGACTCCAAGATCTTGGCCATTTGCTTTGAATGGCAAACTTTAGACACACATTAATTATATGTGGACTTTGTTGCTTTGCTAAATTATCTTTACCACGATTAATGGTTTTTCATTGGGTCTATAGTTTCTTTGTGCCTCCCACTTTTCTCCCTGGAGATAGTGCTTTTCGCATAAGTGATCTTATTCCACAAAAGAGATTCTTCTAGGAGCCAATTATCTGTTGTTTTGATAAAGCCAGTCTATGATCCTAAGGCAATTTCATAGTCAGCATTAATTTCATGGACTGTTTATTCAGACTGATTATTTTTTAAACGAGGTATAAGATACAAAATCCTGTACAAAGTGCATAGCCAAAGTCACTTGGTTGCTATTTAATATAAGTGTCTAAGTATGTTAGGGGTTGGAACTAATATGGAAATTTCTTCTACATACCAGATGCTTTATGCATGTTACTTATTATCCACAGCTACAACCCTGGCTAGTTAAATTGTACACATTTTGATTTTATAGATGTTTATGCTGATGCTCGATAAAGTTAAGATAGCTTTCCCAGTATCACAGAGATATGTAATTGAATAAGCATTTGAACCCAGGTTAATTTTATTCCAGAAAGGATGGAGTTTCCAATAATGGCCAGTATTATGCACTCATAGATAGACACCCTGTTGGATGCATGATTTTTAAAATAACACTGTAAAATAGATACTACTACTCAAAGCAAAAATGAAAGGAAACACTGAAAATGATGTTTAATTCAAGAATAGAAGTTCCAAAGTGAATCAAATTATGTGATCCAGGGAAGAGGCTTTCATTCATTTATTGGATAACTGCCATTCATTCGCTGATAATTATATGATGCAGTGATAGTTTATGGCAGGTGCCACTGAGCTAGGTGCCAGGGGTACCACAGTGCACAGAAGCCAGAATAGTCCTTGTACTCAAATTGCTTATGATCTTATTGAGGAGAGATAGCAATACAATTATTTCAAAATTATGCAATCGCATATATTAACTATGATCCATGTTTTACCTGAAAAGTATGGGGCCTATGAAATTATAATAAGGGGATATGGACTCACATTTGCTATAGGAGGACAAATTTAAAATAATGAAAACCTCAAAGGATTTTACCTGTTATATATATTTGAATATTCAGATTTATAATGATGAGGTAATGAGGATATAAACTCATGTCATGGAGCTTATGTTTTTTGATAATCATAGTTACACATAAATATTTTCTAATTTCACCTGTGACTTTATTAGAATGGTAGAACTATGGAAGTTTTTTTTCTTTCTTTTTGTTTTCCATTAAAAGAAGTTTCTGGTGACATGATTTAAAAAAAAGAAAGTGGAAACAAAATGATTTCACATATTACAGTACTTCCTAAGAATTCTGACTGCATCTTGGAAACGCTGGGGCGTGTGTGTGTGTGTGTGTGTGTGTGTATGTGCTCACGTGTGACTATGTGTGCTGTGTCGTATGATTTTTTTTTCTTTCTTATTTTTGGCTAAATGAACTTTGTCCTCCTGATACGCCCGATCTTCAGTTTTGGAGGTAAGGGTCTACAGCTGCAGCTCAGTATGATCTCTTTTCCTGGTTCCTGGCTCATAGATTTGATAAAAAGGAAAACTGAAAATGTATCCAACCTTGAATTAATGCCTACAAGATTAGGGCAAGACTATGGAACTCAAATTTCTAAGGTACCAGCTCATTTCTGCTTTTGCTAAGCTTGAATGCAAAAATAGAAATGAAAATTATTTTGTTGATCATATCTTTGCAATCCTATCAATCCCAGATCAGAAGCAATTTTGTAATAGGAAACATTTCTATGTTATATTTTAACTTATACATATCTAATTATAAATTATATATACGTGTATAATTTATATATACTACACATACACACAGAGCCATATATATGTTTATATATTCATTGTAAGCATGTTATGTTTTGTATCTTTTTTCCTAAGGTTTGTCATTCTTACTTAAAATATATTTATTACCTTTATATTAGAAAAGTAATATTTGTAACATGTTTACTATAGGAATTTTAACAATGATTATAAGAAAAAGAAGAAACTAATCATTGTTTATAATCCCATCACACAAAGATAAACCATGTTTCTACTTTTGTACATGGCATTCCATACTTATGTATACATAATTTACTATAGAAATATGTTATGCACAATAAATAGATACACATATTTATCTTATAACCATAAGATAATATTTTATGATCTTATTTTCTTTTTTTTTTAATGTTTATTTTTGAGAGAGAAAGAGAGCATGAGTGGGGGAGGGGGTGGGGAGGGGCAGAGAGAGAGGGAAACACAGAATCTGAAGCAGGCTCAGGCCTCTGAGCTGTCAGCACAGAGCCTGCCCAGGGCTCTAACTCATGGACCCTGAGATCACAACCTGAGCTGAAGCTGGATGCTTAACTGACTGAGCCACCCAGGCCCCTCTGATCTTATTTTCTTATAATTATATCTTCCAGTGTCTTTTAAGGGCTATATAACATTATGTTACATCATCTTTATTGACCAATTAATCTTTTAGTGTAGGACATTCAAGTGGTTTCCACTTTTTCACTGTTGTATACAATGCCATGATAAACATTCTTAGAGAAATTTTGAAGATGGAGTTTAGATATGTAGCTGCATAAATAGGTTAAGGAATGCATGGCTAGAAAATAAATAGTGTTTCCCACCTCTACTTCTCTCCCTATTTCCACATATATGCACTAATCTATCCTCCGAAAGATTTCTCTGGCAGTTTAAAAAATTAAGCTGAATAATTTTAATATTCAAGGACAATGAGATCTTAAGTGGAAATCATATAGGTATTGATTATTTGATTTGGGGATGTATTTTCCGTTTTCTTTATGCTACTGCAGGGTATAATTTAAGTTAAAAAATACAAATAAAGTTATTTACTCTTGAACATTCTAGGACTACTTTAAAATTATGAATGCATGGGGCGCCTGGGTGGCGCAGTCGGTTAAGCGTCCGACTTCAGCCAGGTCACGATCTCGCGGTCCGTGAGTTCGAGCCCCGCGTCGGGCTCTGGGCTGATGGCTCAGAGCCTGGAGCCTGTTTCCGATTCTGTGTCTCCCTTTCTCTCTGACCCTCCCCCGTTCATGCTCTGTCTGTCTCTGTCCCAAAAATAATTAAACGTTGAAAAAAAAAATTAAAAAAAAAAAATTATGAATGCACTGGAATACCACAAAATGAAGACAGCAAGTGATAGACTTTCAGGATGTAAACATGACTGGAGATATAAAAGGCTTTAAGACTGCTAGCTTCATCTCTCCTCTATTCTCCTCTGTATTTGTCATATTTAGATGACCAGCATTAATGATTGAAAAGTGATAGTTACTTTTCTTTTATTGTTTTTTATATGACTATGGATATAAATCTATAGTAAATCGCTCAATCTGAAAACATAACCGTAAGGAAGAAAAACAAAGTTAAATTGTTTTATGTGTGACGTTAAAGAATTAGAAGTTGGTTAGCAGAAACTCAGTTCCAATTTGTTTACACATTTCTGATGCAGTTAAAATATACAGGCTAGTGCAAATGGGTGTTAAATAGCCAAATAATCATAGCCTGAGGCAAGAGAAATGGATAGCTGACGTCCTGACATTTTATTTTCAAAATAGCTGAACATTTTCCAGGCACATTTTGTCAGTTGTACTGACAAAAGTTCTTCTGTTAACCATCTACAATGAAATTCTTCTCAACATGACATAATTGAGGATCCACCTTAAAACACTTTGAAAAATAAAGACCTTTTCAAATTCAGATTGACTTTTCATCTCTCTCAGTTTTTATTTTATGAAGACATTGAGCTTGAAATGTAGTTCTGAATTTTTGTGAGTGTAGAAAAGTTGGAGAGGTAAAAGGTCCTTTAGTGACTGCTGCTGTGTAGATTGTTTTTAAGATATTTAAAAATTTTAAATCAAAATAAGTACATGAAGAATTGGTTATTGTTTGAGTTTTTGCCAGGAGCCTTTCGATATTTTATATTTTATACTGACAGTGAGGGTTATGAAAAAAGAAAAAGTGCAACTGGTTTTAAGCCTAAATAAACTTTTAGCTTAGCTTAGCTATTAAGAGTTTAGATAGTGAACTAGAATAAAAGTTTTCTGGAGGAGTAAACTTGAGGGGCATGTGGGGACCTCATAACAGAAGGGTCAGGTAAAGTATGCCTGAGAAGATCACGGGTGCACTAGGCTGAGGGCCAAGGAGAATTACCGAAGGTCATGACATTAAGAAAGTCGTACAAAGAGATCATGAGCAGAATTGTCTGAAGGTGAGTGACTGGAAGAGAGAGAAATTCAGAAGCAATTGGAGACCCTTGATTATTTTGCAAACCTGGAGTGAGTAGGTGAGAAAAATAATAATCAAGTGTCTTGGAATAGTTTGGGAAAGCAATAGACAAGATTGAGGGCAATTTAGTCTGATTCTTTAAAATAAAAATAATGAGGAATACTCAGGAATTGGAGGAGCTTACCTAACCCAAATAATTTGAGTACATTGTGCAGAATGCAGACCCAAACCATACTGTCATCTTTTTTTTCCCAATTATATGGCAAAAGCCCTTTTTTATACTTTCCGTTTTTTCAATTTACTCATAACTTGAAATTTAAACAGAATTTAGAAGATGTAATCCATCAACTTGGGACAAGATAGGGAAATTAATTATATGCTTATTTTATTTTTTTTTTTTAAATTTTTTTTTTCAACGTTTATTTATTTTTGGGACAGAGAGAGACAGAGTATGAACGGGGGAGGGGCAGAGAGAGAGGGAGACACAGAATCGGAAACAGGCTCCAGGCTCCGAGCCATCAGCCCAGAGCCCGACGCGGGGCTCGAACTCACGGACCGCGAGATCGTGACCTGGCTGAAGTCGGACGCCTAACCGACTGCGCCACCCAGGCGCCCCTATATGCTTATTTTAAAGACCTTTCCTAGCATACTATTTGACCATTTACTTTCAATATAATTTTAACATATTTAATTTATATTATTTAGTGAGTTTGATGTCTTTACCAGAAAAAAAAAATACAAAGTAAAAATAGGAATATAATTTAATGATACCTAGTTTTCTTTCTAAATTGATGTGATGAATTATTATCTTAGTACTTTTTACGTTAAAAAGTACCTGTAACTGCTTCTAAATGTTTGTGTCCCTTTGAATTGCTTTTAAAGCAGAGTGTTTTCCTAAGGAAGAAAAGATGTGGATCTAGATCTAAACCTAGAAATGTCTTTGGGGATTTCTGTCTTTTGGCCCCTTCTTCCTAATGAACATAGAGCAATGTCTCTGGGAAAACACATTTGACAACTTTTATGGTGACATCATCCCTCCTGTAAGAACTTTATGAAAAACGTCCTTGAAGACAACTCTATGTGAGCTTGGAAAAAAACAGACTAAGCTGCTTAAATAATGAAGCAAGGTCGTCCTCTGCTTCCTTAGAAAATGTTTTTATTACTCTGAAAGGAACTTTGGAATTGAATCAAAAATTGAAAGGCAGCCCCTCCCAGCCTAGGAGTTGTGTTTAGATTATTAAAAGGATTTGTCTGGTGCTAGTGAAATTAAAATGGTGAATATACAGTGCCATTTCAGCTTAAAATCTATATAAGCTTCTATATGTAAGTTCTACATTAGGATTTATTTGCATGTCTTTTAAGATTTTTTTCTATTGCATATTACTAGAGTAATAAGACATTAAAAATTGATCTGGCCTCAATAACCATAAAAGAATCAGATGCAGATTGTAGTATGAAAAGATTGTGATATGTGTATTTTCAAAGTTTATTTTTAATATTCTCCCTCTTTATATAATCAAAAAAGAGAAATTGCATTTGAAAATTACAGTATAATGGAATACCATATAAAGTCAAAATAATATAGATTTAACTGTTTATTTCTAACTCTGTTACTTTTGACATATCATTTCTAATTTTTATCAGATGCATGAAAAATAAAAGAATTACACTATTTATTTTGGGTCTCCAAGCTTTATGCAAAAAAGTGGATTCACTGAGAAATATTCCAGATAATCAGAAAACAAAATCCATGTTATTGGGGGAGGGGGAGAACCCAGCTACTTGTAGGGCTGTTTATTTTCTCTCTTGTTCTTTGTTTTCTTCCTTTTATTTTTAAATAATTCGTGCTTTTTAATCACTCTCATATCTTACTTTTGATTTAAAAATTAGCTTTAGATACATTCCAAAACAACTCTACACTCAGTAATCATTAACAAATGTCACACCAGCCTGACCTTTCTGGTCAGACAGCCACCAAGAGATAAATGTTTTATAAGGTTCCACATTTAAAGGGGCTTATTACTTCTGCCCTCTAGGCAACTATGACTCTGGAGCCCTTCTTTCCTGCAAATCTATCATTCTTTGCATTCCCAGATCAAATGATTCAGGCTGATTGAAAGGTTTTCCAAACTTTGTTATCACCATAACCCTGAGATGGTAATTCTCTGTTGCTCAGTTTTCCTAACCCTAAATTAAGAATACATATTTGAAATGTTTCCTAACACAACAGCACACAGGAAAAGGACATGTACCAGTAATTAACCTTTTTTTAAAGTTTTTATTTTAATTCCAGTTAGTTAACAGTGTTATATTAGTTTCAAGGAATTAATCTTATTCATAAAAATTGCCCAAGCATGTTTTGTGAACTTCCATTACACATGAACTAGTCTCTTCCACTCATTTGAGCTCCTAGAGGGCACAGGTAATATGTTTTTAAACATTTTCTTCAGTGTGTCCATTGTATTGCTTTGCACAAATTAAATGCTCAACACATTTGGCCCTCATTGTCACTACTAGTGACAGTTTTCTTCTTGGCCTTAGTTATTTGTCAGATGATTGCATTGTTACCTACCTAGTTCTCTGGCTTCTAGGCTTTTTCTTTTCTACTCATCTTTCGTAGCATTACCAACTTAAGAACTATATTAACTATGTTATTCTGCTGCTCCAAAACCCTTCCATTCTTGGTAGGTTTTCACCTGACTGTCACTTCCTTTCTTAGGCTTTAGTGTATTGCTTGAAATGTTTACTATAAGCATGTAGTTTTACTTAAATATAATTAAGAATAAAACTATTTTTATTTTGAAAAGATAAAGATATTCAAAGGACTAGTTATTTGTTGTAACAAAATAATTCTGAATATAATAGCATTTCTGATTCCAAAATGAATACCAGTTTCTGCACTTGAATTTGTTGCTGCAAATGACCAAACTCTGTATCAGTCACTGTGGGGAGGGAGAGAAATATATATAAATACACATAAGTATTCACACATAAAACCAGTAGATGTTTTTTTATGCACCATATGTTTCCCATTTTCTTGTATTTATATTTGAACATTTATTTATTTTTTTATTTTAGATAGATAGTTTTATATACATATGCCTATATGCCTTTGACTGGAGATGAAGCTCTAGAATGATATATGCCAAAATGCTAGTTGTTTCTGTATAATAGGATAATGTACTTTACTTGCAATTGTACATTTTTTTCTGAAATGAGTTTGTAGCTTTCATCAGAGTCTCAGAGACATAAGTGATCACCAAGTATTAAAATCTACTTTTCAAGGCATACTTTTATCTCTAAACAATTAGTCTCCCGTCTTTATTAATTTTTTTTAAATTTATTTATTTTTGAGAGATAGAGTGAGACAGTGCACGAATTGGGAAGGGACAGAGAGAGAACGAGACACAGAACCTGAAGCAGGCTTCAGGCTCCGAGCTGTCAGCACAGAGCCAGACAAGGGGCTCGAACCCACGAACCGTGAGATCATGACCTGAGCTGAAGTCGGATGCTCAGCCCACTGAGCCACCCAGGAGCCCCAGTCTCCTGTCTTCATTTAGAAAAAAATCAAGTTTCCTAACCTCCCTGCTCTTGCTGATGCCTTATCATCTTCCCTTCAATGTTCTCTTTCTTTCTTTCAAAGGAAATCATGATTATCTGATCTTCCTTCCTTCCTTCCTTCCTTCCTTCCTTCCTTCCTTCCTTCCTTCCTTCCTCTCTTTCTTTCTTTTTTTGTATCTGATCCTTCTTTCAAACCCCAGACCACATACCCACTCCATCTCTTCAAAAATCACCCCTAAATCTCTTCTTTGTCTCCATTCTGATGACACTAATGATCTCATTAGGTGATTACTTAATGACATTTCAGTTCAATTTTTTTATGAGACTGTGTGGCGTCTTCCCATCTGGAAGTTAAATCAACCAAAGGCAGGAATTATGTATTTTTAAAAATTGAAGTATAGTTGACACACAATGTTACATGACTTATGTCTCAATCAAATCTCTAGCTATGTTCCTTTCAGCCTAATAAATCGTATTTGAGATATGAACCATTCTACCTGACAAAAGCGAGCAAGCAGTGTATGGAATAGTCTAAATGAGATAGGAACATTTTATTCTTTTAATTTATTGAAAAGAGTTCATGATAAACTCATATTCCATTTTTTAAATTTATCTAGAACCCATAAAGTTACTAGGGAAGGGTATGTTTCTGAAAGGGAACTTTTTACAAATATGCATATTTGAGTGCACAATGAGCTTTTAAGGTGAATCACTTTAAAGACTTTAAGGAGCGCCTCAGTGACTCAGTCTGTTAAGCATCCAACTCTTGATTTCCGCTTACATCATGATCTCAGAGTCCTGAGATCCCTGAGATCGGGCCCATCATCAGTCTCTGCTTCTGCTCTGGGAGTGGAGCCTGCTTAATATTCTCTCTCTCTCCCTCTCCCTCTGCCTCTCCCCTGCTTGTATGCACATGCTCTCTCTCTCTTTCTCTCTCTCTCTCTGTGCCTCAAAAAATAAAAATAATAATAATAATAATAAATAAAGACGTTTAAAAAATGTTATCTTCAAACTAAATGGCTCAAGATAATGGGGAAGTGTAACAATTAGGAATTTCAGATTCATCCTTAAATACAAAGGGAAAGTAAGTGCTTTCTCTTCTGTCTTGCTCTCCCTCTCTCATTGGTACTGCAATATCATAAGAACAAATTTCAGGCAAAAGAGCAGATGTTTATAATTACTGAACAGGGGCATCTGGGTGGCTCAGTTGGTTATGCCTCTGACTCTTGATTTCAGCTCAGGTCATGCTCTCATGGTTTGTGAGTTTGAGCCTTGCATCGGGCTCCATGCTGGTAGTGTGGAGCCTACTTGGGATTCTCTCTCTCTCTCTCTCTCTCTCTCTCTCTCTCTCTCTCTCTCTCTTTCTCCCTCCCCCTCTCCCTCTCTGCCCTTCCCCCCTCTCAAAATAAATATAAAGTAAAAACTTTATATATATATACATATACGTATATATATAATTAATGAACAACACATTATATGTAAACAAAACTATTTCATTAGCCAGTGAGTCCCTCTAATTTTAAAACATGTCCTAACCTCAGATTCCCACTTTACCACTGAGCCCTGGCCAAATCCATCAGTTGAGATTATGGGCTTTGGTTTCAGGTAATTCTGGGTTTGAATTTTGAATCAACCGCTTAGTAGCTCTCAACTTGAGCAAGTTAATCAATCTCTGAGAACCCATTTTCCTCATTTATAAAATGGGCTTTAAAATATTGCATCACAAGTCATTATAAAGATAAGTAAATATAAAGTATGTAAAACAGAGATCACAATGCCAGGTATACAATAAGAATGCAGTAAATGCTCTCTATCGTATTAATATTACTAACTCTGTTTGCATCTAATCAACAGAGATGCCCTATTGCTTCAGGGCTGAGTGGGATCTTTGGGCAGGGTGTACTCTGTCCTAAGTTGGCCACGTGGGCCTCTCTCACTTTGTCCATCTTTACCCCAGTACTCATTGTTTCCCAAGCTCTTCCAAGTCTTTTACACCATTACACCTGTGGTCTCCTCTTCCAGGAACACCCTTCCTATTTAACAGTCTTTCCTCATTCTTTAAGTCCCAATTTAAAGAGTTCTCTCTCAAGTTGACTGCGAATCTCTGAAGAGACTGTAGCTTATTCATCTTTGTGTTCCTGGTGCCTTGCACAGGGGTTGATACAAGTACATTTTAAATAAGCATTGATTAAATTCAACTGAAAATAGTTGTTTTGCAAGGCACTGTAGAGCTCAGAATCCTTCCTCAATTCCCTGGTATCCCCTACTGCGAAAACCAACCGAAAACAAACATTTGATTAATAGTAGGGACTTTTGAGTCAAATAGATAGAAGTATAGATCATTTACTACCTATTTAATCTTAGACAGGTTATTTGAACCACCTGAGTTCAAACTTTGGCCTACAAACTAAGGTTCTTTAAAGCTGTCTTACAGAGTTGATGGAAGGGAGTATGAGAATGTAAAGTATTCAACACAGAGCTTAGGGCATTCTAAGTGTTTAACAAAACACTGGTTGTGCTATTGCTATTATAGTTGGCATTATTGTGGTTAGATCCTTTTTATCATCTTGACCATCAATGTCTTCATCACCAAATTTTTTCATCATTAGGAGTCAGGAAGTTGATTGTGAAGGGACCAGAAATGGAAAGTATTAGGAAAGATATGTCTTGGTTCTCCAGATGTCAGAGCAGTAACTAAGAGCAGGAGGTTGGAAAATGAAAGACACAACAAAGTTAGTTAATGGTCTCTTTTGATGTGAGTGATTGTTACTTGTAAGCAATAAGTGAAAATGAGATACAGTTAGAAAGATTAGAATAACACTTGGAAGGCCGTGTATAGCAGGTTAAAACAATTAGATTCCATTGATGATGATGAATCAATCACCTAGAGAGATGATTGTATTCATTTTTCTATTGTCGCATAACAGTTTGACCCCAAGTGAGTAGCTTAAAACAGCACTCATTCTTTATTTCAGTTTTCTAAGATAGATGTACAGCACAGGGTGACTGTTCAGGGTTGCACAAGGCTGAAGCCAAGATGCTGGTCAGGCCATGTGCTTATCCAGAGGTTCTAGGGAAGAATAAGCTTCCAAGCTCATTAGGATGTTGGCAGAACTGAGTTCCTTGCCGCTGTGGTACCGAGGTCCCATTTCCTTGCTGGCCATCATGTGGAGTTTACTCCCTGCTCCTAGAAGTCACCCACATTCCTTCTCACATGGTCCAACATGAAGGGCAACAACAGAACACTGAGGCCTTCTCATGCTTTCAGATCTCTCTTTTATTCTGCCATCAGTCTCAGAAAAAGCTCTGCTCTAAAGGATTGTGTAATTAGATTAGGCCCACTAGGAAATTCTCCCTAAGTTAAGGTCAGCTGATTAGTTACCCTGATTACATCTGCAAAATCCTTTTTGCCATGTAAGGAAACAATCACAAGAGTAACACTAAAAGGCTAAGTTCACAGGACCATCTAGAATTCTGTCAGTATTGCACAGGTTGGTAAAGGGAAGTTCCCAGATGTGTAAAGGCAACTCAGGAACTATTTTAGCAATTTGAGCTGAGGTATTAAAGGTCTAGTTAGTTAATACCAGCTGCTTGGTATGCACTAGACCCTGTTTATGCTTTAAACACAGAACCTTCACAAAATCCTTGATACAGTGCTATTGCTATTCTTATTTGACAGTTGAAGAAATTGAAGCTTACTTGGGTTAAGAAATGTGCTTAAGTTCACAGAGCTAGCATTTTGTAGATCTGGGGTTTAGATCCAGACAAAACAACTCCAAAGAACAGGTTCTCAACCTTTATCCCACGTACTTTCTCTAGTTCAAAGGCTGGAGACCATAGGACCAGGATGGAAACAATATGACAGTTGGCCCGTTGGTTCTGTTTGAATCGTCATCGTGCTACAAATTTCCATTTTGATTTATTTTCTGTATTGAACACAAACTATATGTTAAGTCTTCTGCTGGATACTTTTGATGAAATGTATCCATATTCATTCAATTTTCACAATACTAAAATTTTCCCAACGTTAGAGATAAGAAAACAGAGGCCTCAGTTATATATCACATTTCAGGGCTCAGAACTATTGAGTACCAGATACAAACTTTGAATTTCAGTTTGCGTGACTTTGAAGGCTTTTTATTACACCATATGATTAACCTTAAGCTCAGTGAGTTCAAAGTTCTGAGAAGTGGAAATGTAGTAGCAACAAGCATGGGGGTTGATAATGCCATACTGCCTGTATGTGAAGCCCAGTTCTGCAACGTGTCTCTCTGGTCTCAGTTTCCTAATTCATAAAAGGGGGATATTGCCTGTTTTATGAGGGATTTAGCAAAAATTAATGAAACATTGCAGGAAAACTCTTAAAATGTATCTAGTTTGTAGTAAGTACTCAAAAACTTGGGAGAAATGTGGGAGAAATGCATGATATAGACATGTGAATTATTTTTCCCTGTTCTTTATGGTATTTGCATCATTAAAAGTTGATGATACCAGGGAATAGGGATTGGTTAAATAATAGAGAATAACAGGGTTGCTCGGTAGGGCTAGCTAATTAGGTTATTGGTGAAGAGACACTTAATTTTGAGTTGAATTTTGAAAATCTGGAGGGCATGCAGGAGTAGCAGGAATTAGGGGAAAGCTTTGTATGTAGGTCATTTGTGAAAACAATGATAGAAGGTGGCTTATACTTGGGGCAAATTAGGGAGATTTCCCTGTTTGGAATAGGGAAAAGAGTGAACAGCATGTCATTATTCAGGTCAGAGTGTGAAGGTTGAAGGAATTAAAATATCGAAAGCAAGTCCTGTTTTTGTATTTGTTCATTCATTTCATTTCATGTATTTGTTATTCATTTCGTAAGCCTCCAAAGTTCAAGGTGTTATCAAAAACACCAAGATGAACTATAAATCTCACCCTCAAAGAACTGATAAACTAATAGAGGAAATAAGATAAGCAAACACATAAAACTGAAAGCAAAAAGTTGCATGAGTCACAAGTGAGGCATGGATGAAGTTGTAATGATGTTCTGAGGAAGGAAAGATTGCTTCATGCAGAAGGGAATTGGGAAAGTTTGGTGGGGGTAATGGCAGATTGCAGGAAGGGGAATTGGTGAGAACGTGTTTGAAATAGGAATTGGAACAGGGAGAGGAAGTATGTCTTGGCCCTCAAGATATTAGAGCAAACATAAATTTTCATTAACAGTGACATTTTTATTAACAATGACAATAGAGGTAAAAAAGCACATAGGAGAGAGATGTTTGGGGACGGAACTGATAGAAATTGACAACTAAGTGGATTTTGACATAAGGAGGAAGGAGAAGTAAAAATTCACTAGGATTTTGGTGTCAATGAGTGGAAAGTTGGTAAAATTAGTAGAAACACTGAATTGCAGGAGTACATCGGTAGGGAAGGTGATGGACTTTTATTTTGGACACGCTCCATTTTACCTATTGGACAGTCAAAATCACGTGTATCTAGATGTAGAATGTAATAGAACCTGACTATACTGATGCTGTTGGTGGAACACTAGCTACCACCTGCAGCAAGGCATAAGGGGAGTAGATGCCTGGAGAAGAGAGATATCCCCATAGAATGTACACCACCAAGAGTGAATCTTAATGCAAATATGGACTTTGAGTGATTATGATGTGTCAATATGGGTTCATCAGTTGTAACAAAGTAATCAGTCACTCTGGTGGGGATGTTGATACTGTGGGAGGTTCTGCACATTTGAAGGCAGGGAGTATATGAGATATCTCTGTATTTTTCTTTCAATTTTGCTATGAACTTAAAAGTACTTAAAAATAAGCTCTTTTAAAAAAAAAGGAAAAGAAAAATATTAACTAAAAGTGAAGAGAATTCTGTCATCTTTTATAACAATTCTAGACCAGTGGTTTTCTACTACCACCAGTAGTAGAGTGGGCTCTACAGAGCTCTTTATTATTATCTGGCAGTGCCTCAGGGCATTCTGACCATACAGTTTGTGCATGTGAAAGAGGGATATATTAATAATTATGCTGGAACAACCAGTGGAAACCAGGATTGCCCGGAAGCACCTGGGCACCTTCTTCATTCTCTTCAGAGGCCTCAGGAGGAGGGTGGAGGCAGTGAATGCTGATGACAGCCTCACCTGAGTGGCCGTGCTTCCATCTGCTTTGTGGGGGTTACCTTTCTGCAGAAAACACAGTTTGAAAGGATTTTCCACTGCCCTAAAAAATATTGAAAACCATTGGCTTAGGCAAAAGTTTAAGGGTCGGTAACAAAAAGGTTTAAATAGAGAATGCATTTTTCAGAAAAACAAAAAAAAAAAGACCTCTCTTTTGGTTCCCTACCATCTCACAAGACAAGGGGTGATAAAATATTATGGAAGCGCATGTGCTTTTTAAATTACAACTATATTTTTAAACAGACCATTTGTTGGTGATGCAATTGCGAAGGGGGTCTAAAAATTGTCACATCTATATTTGATTCATAGAATCGCATGTTATAAAGGAATGAATAGATTCTTCCAAACTATGTTTAAATCCATTTGTAAGTTGTGACTTTGCAAGCCAGGTTTCATCTTGGATCACTTTGGGTTTTTTTTAATGCTGTGAAAATGAACAATTTTAACAATAGCAACAAATATGGTGTGAGAATCAGTTGCCTTTTCCATAGTTTACTAGTGTTGAAAGGAAGACAAACTATCCATGTAACATGTGAATGCCAATAAAACATATTTAAAATACCTATCATATTGAATAAGAACTAAAAATTCAGTAAAAAAAAATAAGCATTAGAAAACTATGTTATAATCTGAAGAAAATCATTGAATTCTGATTTAATTCCCAGACTTCAAGTATTTTCCTTGTATTAAATTTCATTGGAAATTTGAAATTCACACCAGAAAAAAATTCTTTTAATTTAAAACAAATGTTTTAGTTATAAGATTAATTATATTTGATGGGTAGCTTGATTATTGAAGCTCTACAAACGGTTTTTATTAAAGACTTTGCAATTCAACATGTAATTTTGATTTCAAACGGAAACTCAAAATCCAAAATTTTGGAATAATACTGTGCATTTTCCCTTCTCCTCCCATTCATCTTCCTTCTATTTAATCTTCTTTTTGGAACATTTAGTGAGCTTTACATATGTTTAAGAATGAACCTGATGAGGGACGACTGGGTGGCTCAGTTGGCTAAGCTTCCAACTTTTGATTTGGGCTCAGGTTATGATCTTGCAGTTATGGGGTCGAACCCTGAGTCATCAGGACTCCACACTGAGTGTGAGGCCTGATTGGGGAATTCTCTCTCTCCCTCTCTGTCTGTCCCTCCCAAGCTCTCTCTCTTTCTCCCTCTCTCCCTCTCTCTCTCAAAATATATAGAAATAACCTAAATTTTTTTAAATAAAAAAGAATGAAATTGGTGAATTTTTCTTCCTCAAGTCTGACTTTGGTTTTCATGTGAGGCAAAAAGACAAATACCATTTCCTCAAATTGAGATGCTATTAATAACAGGATTTCCTATCTAGATCCATTTGGTGAAATGTCTTATTTTATTCAAAATTCTAATCCATGAATCAATATTCTCTCACAAGTGTTTGCTTGACTCGTCAGGCAAGAGGTACCGTTCATGTTATATTCATACACAATGTAAGACTTTATTATGTTGAGACATTGTTTGGAGATTTCAGTATTTAGACCCATTTCCCAACTTCAGGATACACGCTATCCTGTAAGGAGATGGAGAAGTCAAGAAGCAAATCGATAATTGCATACAATGGTAGGTTTCATGATAGGAATGGTCACAAGTTCCTATGGAATAACAAACAGGGAGCTCCTAACTAGGCATTAGGAAATAAAGGAAGCTTGAGAGAAGATGGATGAGATGCTTCCAGAAAACTAGTGCAAGTTCTTCATAAAAATGTAAGTGAATAGGGATTCACAAATTCCAGCAAGTTCAACCTCATGTTCATTCATTCTCATCTTATGGTAGAGTCCCTTGGACTGCTATCTTCATGCTGGAATCTGCCACACTGAGACATCTATGTTCTGATTCAAAGACAAGGGAAGGGTCAGTAGATCACACTTCAGGAAGTGTAGGATTTAGTGAAATCCCCAAGCAGGGTCATGACCTTTAGAAGTCAGAGATCAATGTAAAGAGATAAAATTCTCCATCTACACAGTTACATGTACAAAAATTATCACATGTAAAATCTTTTATTTAAACCAACTGAATTCATAATCCAAACCTCAACACATGAGAATGGTAAAAATTAGATCTCAGTCACTTTTGAAGCTCTTTATTCTTTGCTGAGCAAAGTCCTTGGATCTTACATAACCCAAGGCTGTGGAGAATCTTCAAGTTATTGGATGTTATGTCCATGCTACTTGCTATGAGGATATCAATTTTCTGAGTTCATGGTCCCCCCAGGTTGGGCTACTCTGCTTCTTGGACACAAATATCTCTGTCTTCAGAGAGACTAAGAGCCCTGGTGCCTGAGATCATGTGTCTCTAAAAGTCCCACACTTCTTTTGAAATCTTTCCCCTATTTGGGATGCTACAAGGTCCTGCAGAGGAGAACCTATTTCTTGCTGGCCTTTTGGACCCCTCTCCCCTCTCCACTCCAATCATTCCTGGAGTTCTTATGGCTTCCCTAATGTCTTCTTCACTTTTTCTCCCTTTCTGGCATAATCCTTCCAGAGATTTTGTTTTAAAGAAAAGCAAAAGAAGCTCTTAATATTTGACTGCTTCTGCTTTGGCTTTGCTCAAAGCCTTGAAGCCACAATTACAAAGCTGGCTGCCTGCTACAAATGGGAGGGGAAGGAGTATGTAGGCACAACATGCACAATTTAACCTTTCAATAAATTATCCTGCCATTAAGGGCATCGTCCATGGGAAACAGTAGGGGAAGGAGGTGAGTCCCAGTTAGCTAAGTTGAAAAAGTGCCACGGTACCTTGGACATTTGTAGTCATCTATACAATGCTTAACATTATCTTGCCTGCAGCCTTTCACAGGCCTGGTGCAGGTTATCTTTGCTACTTCTTGAAAACAGTCTGTTTTGGGGGTTTATATTTTATGTACTTCAAATCCCCAGTGCCTTGGTCTTTTTCAAATTGGTAGCCACAGGGCTTTTGGTTTTCCACTTGGGAGTCTTCTTCAAAGTTATTACACGTGTTCTCCAGATGCCCTACATTTTCAGAGCAGAGCTGGATTTTCCATGTACTCCTGGGTCAGAAGGGTATACCCCATGTCCCTCCTGCCAAACAGAGCTGACTTTTTCCAACAGAATTGTTGTCATTATTAACTCATAATTATTAAAAGAATTTTCCACTCCATAGCAATTAAAGTTTTAAAGATTTTTCACTCATTATCACATTTGATCCTCATGAGAATCCTGCAAAGTAGGACAAATGTTATCATCTATGCCTCCTAACTATAGTTTTGATTAGAGCCCTTAGTGGCTGTACTGTTGATTCAAGATTTGTTGATAGAAGTTTAAGTTGCTAAAAACATACTCCACATAACAAGAATGAACTGTATCTAAGGCATTCATGTCTTATTTCAGCTGAGGATAAATCACTGCAGAGTATCTGAGGCATTCACATACTAATCTTTGCAAAACATTACAGGAATTGTCAGGGGTGGGAACTGAAGGACATTAGTTATACACTTCACTTTGAACTAGATTGTATCCCTTTGATGCCAGTCAAAATCTTCATGGTGAAGTTCTTGTGTAAC